>NC_090652.1:107756966-108029466 GCF_040937935.1 Hyperolius riggenbachi
ACGAGGAGGAGTCCGGAGAGTGACGCGTTGAGGGAGGCCGGGCAGCGAGCGTGAGGTCAGAGAAAGGGCGGAAGTACCACAAGGGTACTACCGCTGAACCGCCCGCTGCCCGGCCTCCCTCAACGCGTCACTCTCCGGACTCCTCCTCCTCACTCCACAGTGCCACTGCCAGGCCATCCACTATTACAGGTACTTTGCTTAAACTTTTGTATGGGGAAGCGGGCAGAGGGGGGAGCGCTAGCGGAGGGGGTGGGGGGAATTTCCGACCCCCCCCCGCGATCGGGGCATGCTCCCCCCTTATGCCTGCGACCCCATAGGGCCCCCAAAAGCAGGATGTTCGGGAAGTTCGGGGTTCGGCCCGAACATGCCGAACATCTCGGCCATAGAGAAAAAACCCTGCAGGTCAGTACTTTGTATTGCGCTTGCCGCGGAGTACTGAGTGAATCCGTCTGAAATCACAAGTGGAAGCAGGTTCTATTTTTAACAGTTCTGTTTACATGTTCATTGCTGCGCTGCAGAAAATGTAGCAAGCAAGTATTTTTTTGTGTGCGAGTAGGAACCGCTTAGACTGCCTCTGCAGAGAATCGACTGCATGTACGACAGCCCTGATACTTTGGCCAGAGATCTGGACTGCCAGCTAGCGCTGCATTTCATAGTTAAATATTGTTAGTTGGGTTGAAAAAAGTAGCACTCAGCCCAAAACTGTCACCCGAGGGATCGAGTGCTTAAGGCTTTGTTTACATTGACGATTGTTAGAATTGACTGGAGACTACATGGTTCACACTGACCATAATCCTAAATGCCTTTAAACTGTGTGTAGTGGTTTTCAGGCATTTTCAAAGTGTTGTATCAGTTATCTACCTTCACCGCCATGTACTTCTGCATAGCACAATGAAAGAACCACCACCAACCCATAAATACGTATGAGGCTGATGGCTCTACCCTGCTGCCTACTTGCTGCATACAGTTGTATAAGTCATGCGACTTCCATTTGTTTTCACTGTGTGCTGTTTTAAGGGTGATAAAAACTCTCCTTAACTTATCATTAAAGGTTAAATGTATCATCTTCAAGTGATCAAAGGTGTTATTATATTGTTTTATGTGTTATTTTTTATTCTTATTTATATGTTTTATTTTTTTAGATCTGGCTTCTACAGTTTGTATGTGTTATACATTATTTAAAGACTGATAGTAGATTGCTTTCCCTTAGCCCCACTGAAACGCGTATATGCCAAGCGTTTGAGGAGCAGTCCTCATCTGTGTACCGTGTAATTCTCGTGGATTCCAGGCCGGATTCATCAGGGATTGGCTTGTCTCAGAGCTGGCCCTGTAATAGCTGAAGGGAAACAACTGTTCTGTCTCTCTGTCTTTTCTCTACGGCTGGGTAGTCTGTGGTTTGAGATTTCCGGAGAGGATTTCATTGTGGAGTAACATCTGTGCTCTGTTTTCAACTTATGTTCAGGCCCATCTTGCTCTCTCTTGCACGTATCAAGTATTGCACGACAATATCTTGTAAAATATATTCCTTTTTTGTTTTCATTTTATTTGTCCTTGACCTATTATTTAAGGCCTGTATTATAAAAAGTCCCATGTCTGTTTATCTCATGGAGATGGTGCTAACGATAGTTGGGATATTCTTGATGAAGAATAGGCTCTGCAGGGAGCATAGAATCCCTATGGAGTCTACTAATGGACTGTCAAGAACTTGTAACATGTTTGTGAGTTGGAATGAACATGGACATATTGACAAAAAAAATGCCCCGAATGAATGCTTCGAAACGTCAATGGTGTAGTAGAGGCGCCTCACGATATAACAACTGGTA
This sequence comes from Hyperolius riggenbachi, assembly GCF_040937935.1. Classification (NCBI taxonomy): domain Eukaryota; kingdom Metazoa; phylum Chordata; class Amphibia; order Anura; family Hyperoliidae; genus Hyperolius; species Hyperolius riggenbachi. Next base: position 107,758,790 of record NC_090652.1, read on the forward strand.
TTCTATAGACAAGGATACACACTGCAGCCACTGTAGAGGTAAATCCTCAGCCTCCAAAGCAGTAGATATGTCAACAAAAGCAGCAGCGCTGTATAGTGCACCCTTGAATGATGTAGTTCCACCTCCAGAGATCCCAATGATAGATTCTTCCTCTCCTAAAAGTGCAACTCAGTGCACAAAAAAGGGAGATATGGATTCTCTCAGTGGAATAATAAAAGGCAAATTTTATTGGAATATATGGATTTTAAATCTGTCATCAGGGGATGCCCTGATGACGGCGGAAAGCCGAAACTAGTCGGGACGAGAGCGGGCAATGCTACACTGATCGCTGTGATTTGTAGTACCACACGGAGTGGGAAGCGTTTATTGCCAAGAGGGTTCCTACTGGAGTGGGACCCTCTAGATGTGAGTTTATCTTATCTGTTTTAAAATCCATATATTCCAATAAAATTTGCCTTTTATTATTCCACTGAGAGAATCCATATATCCCTTTTTTGTGCACTGAGTTGCACTTTTAGGAGAGGAAGAATCTATCATTGGGATCTCTGGAGGTGGAACTACATCATTCAAGGGTGCACTATACAGCGCTGCTGCTTTTGTTGACATACCGAATGAATGCTTGCAGATTTGAATACATTGTAATGGCTTTTTGTAAAAACTGGTGGAGACTGCGCTCACACCAAGTTGCCTGTCTTGCTGCTGACTTGTGTCTGTCTCTTGACTAAGCTTTTTTCAGATTGCCTTACCATTGCCGACCTCTGCCTGTACCTAATCACGCCTCTATATTGGATTACCCATTGCCGACTCAGCTAGTACCCGGATTCCCCTGACTGCCGCCTGGACCGACCCCTGCTTGTGAAAAGGACTTCCATGAACTCTGCCTGGACTGACTCTGGCCTGTTTGACCACGCATCTGTCTAGTGATTATACTTCAGCCACATCCTGCTATCTTGCCATCATCTGGATTGCTTCAGCCTATAGGCCTCAGATGACTTAATAAGTATACTGTGTTTGCATTGCTCATTGCTGAGTTTGGTGATTGCTGTCTGTCAGTTTGTATGCTACATCTGCCTGCAGGATATTGTAATTTGTATTAGGCAGGAGTTTCCGCAAGGCGTTAGGGCTGGGCTATAGGTCAGTCATATGGGCATACAGCCTGACTCATAGCAGGTTACCAGACAACCCTGACAGATTCAAGTTAGAAATGTCGTCATTCTTCACATAAATGATAAGCATTGGTGAGGGTGATGAAGTGTGGTTTAACCTCTTTGCTGGTTTTCCCGACCTGAGCTTGGGGTAGAAAAAAGAAGCTGCTAGCGGTGATCCCGAGCTCAGGTCGGGGTAGGCAGTGCAGTGCTTTACCTTCAGTTTTGGAGTCCCACGCGCGATCACGATGCGCAGCGGGACTCCAGCCTCTCTCCCTGGCAGTGTGGGGTCTTTCCCTGGCCGCCGGGATCCCCATGTCCCCGCTATTCTGGAGGTCGTCTATTACTGTATGGCCTCTGAAAGTTTCATTGACTACCCAGTTCCCTCAGTCTCTACTTTCTCTTGTTTGAGCACAGACAGAGTAGACATCCCTCATCTTTCTGCAGGACCTTAGCTGCACAAAGAAGGCGCTTGTTCCTTATTTTCCACACCTGATCTAATCCATTGACTAGCAGCCATGTAGACAACATAGACAAAGCTATGTCACAAACTCTAGATTGTAAACTTGCAAGGGCAGGGACCCCCTCCTAAAGTTTCTTATTTGGGTGGAAATTACCATATGAACATGTACCAATTTTAGTGTTCTCTTAATCCACACATTAACTATGTACAGTATGTGTTTGTACTTGTATTACTGGATGTTATGACTGTACAGTGTCTTGAAATTTTCATGTATATATGTTCCCTAATCTTTATTTGTGCTCTGTACAGTGGTATGGAAGATGTTGGCGCTATATAAATAAAAGTAGATAATAATAATAATAATAAAGGTCTGCATGGAACTCTGTAGTACAAACATTTTTTTTTGACTGTATTATATGCAAAGTGAAACTAGGTTTTCTATTAATCTTTGTAATGATGAAGGTATTACCTATCCCCTGCAAAGGAGAAGTTTATTCTTAACCTCACTTGGCAGAGTGAAGGTTCTTCTGTAGTCCGCCTAGGTTTACTTAAAAAAATATGAAACATTTAACCACCCTGGCGTTTTATCAACATTGCCAGGGTGCAGGGCCGGCGCTACCATTTAGGCAAAGGAGGCAGCTGTCCCAGGGCCCCAGAGCTTGTAGGGGCCCCCAGTGGCTACAAGAGGAAAATTTTTTTTTTTCAAATCGGCCTTATAGTTTTTGAGATAATCGATTTTAAAGTTTTAAAGGAAAAAAAAAACACATTTAAAAACCTGCCGAATTTAATGGTTAATAGCAAATCCACCTTAAATGCTAGAAACCCTAAATTTGCAGGATATGTTAAGGAGATCATTAGGAATAAGAGGAAAAAAACAATTTTTCAAAAAGACCTTATAGTTTTTGAGAAAATCGATTTTAAAGTTTAGAAGGAAAAAAGTATAGTTTTAAATGCGGTAAATGTAACTTTTAGTAGCAAACCTAACGGTAGTGTCATTTTACATGTATCAAACGAAAGCGCAATCAATTTCCTGACGGGGTTTCCAGGGGGTCTATACGCAGCCGCAGCGCTTTGGCCAGGGATCGCTATACAGCCGCAATATGGCTGTATGAAGATCCCTGGCATTTTTTCCTATTTTCCCAATTTTTTTTTTTTAATGTTTAGAGTGTGGGAATTTTTTAAAAAAAAAAATTATGTGGGGTCCCCCCTCCTGAAACTTTTTAACCCCTTGTCCCCCATGCAGGCTGGGATAGCCAGAATGTGGAGCTCTGACCGATTGGGACTTCACACCCTGACTATACCAGCTGCAAAAAAAGGTCCCCTAATGCCGATTTTTGTTCCGGGGTATATGTTGGGGGGCCCCCCAGGTTTATTTTGCCCTAGGGCCCCATTGTTGCTTAAACCGGCCCTGCCAGGGTGGCAGCGCAGCACTATTTTTTTTTTTATTTTTTTTTTAAATCATGTAGCTAGCCTAGCACTAGCTACATGATTCCCCCCTCCCTGCGGCATCCCTTCCTACCCTTCGATCGCCGCTGGCGCATTAGCCCGTCCGGAAATCCTGTTCTGAACGTGATTTCCTTTAGGGCTCCCCCATCGCCATGGCGACGATCGTGATGACGTCATCGACGTCGTGACGTCATCCGGAGTCCCGATCCACCCCGCAGCGCTGCCTGGCACTGATTGGCTATGCGGGTGGGGGGGGGCTCCTTTCGCGTTGGGTAACGGCGGATCAGCAGCGAGCAGCGGCGATCGAATCCCCCACGCAGCTAGCAAAGTGCTAGCTGATTGATTTAAAAAAAAATTAACAATCGGCCTTGCGGGGCCTGAGCGGCGCCCTCCAATGGTAATGGATGAGCTGAGCTCGTCCATACCGCTAATGAGGTTAATAATATTGCTATAAAATTAATTTTGTAACTTAAATCCCAATTTTGGACACAAATATTTCTGAGTAGGCACTATATTGCAAAGCTTTTTTTCAATATGTCAATAAGCTCATTCAATAACTACAGGACCTTCTCAAAAAATTGGCATATTGTGATAAAGTTTATTATTTTCTGTAATGTACTGATAAACATTAGACTTTCATATATTTTAGATTAATTACACACAACTGAAGTAGTTCAAGCCTTTTATTGTTTTTATACTGATGATTTTGGCATACAGCTCATGAAAACCCCAAATTCCTATCTCAAAAAATTAGCATATCATGAAAAGGTTCTCTAAACGAGCTATTAACCTAATCATCTGAATCAACGAATTAACTCTAAACACCTGCAAAAGATTCCTGAGGCTTTTAAAAACTCCCAGCCTGGTTCATTACTCAAAACCGCAATGATGGGTAAGACTGCCGACCTGACTGCTGTCCAGAAGGCCATCATTGACACCCTCAAGCAAGAGGGTAAGACACAGAAATAGGCTGTTCCCAGAGTGCTGTATCAAGGCACCTCAGTGGGAAGTCTGTGGGAAGGAAAAAGTTTGGCAGAAAACGCTGCACAACGAGAAGAGGTGACCGGACCCTGAGGAAGATTGTGGAGAAGGACCGATTCCAGACCTTGGGGGACCTGCGGAAGCAGTGGACTGAGTCTGGAGTAGAAACATCCAGAGCCACCGTGTTCAGGCATGTGCAGGAAATGGGCTACAGGTGCCGCATTCCCCAGGTCAAGCCACTTTTGAACCAGAAACAGCGGCAGAAGCGCCTGACCTGGGCTACAGAGAAGCAGCACTGGACTGTTGCTCAGTGGTCCAAAGTACTTTTTTCGGATGAAAGCAACTTTTGCATGTCATTCGGAAATCAAGGTGCCAGAGTCTGGAGGAAGACTGGGGAGAGGGAAATGCCAAAATGCCTGAAGTCCAGTGTCAAGTACCCACAGTCAGTGATGGTCTGGGGTGCCATGTCAGCTGCTGGTGTTGGTCCACTGTGTTTTATCAAGGGCAGGGTCAATGCAGCTAGCTATCAGGAGATTTTGGAGCACTTCATGCTTCCATCGGCTGAAAAGCTTTATGGAGATGATTTCATTTTTCAGCACGACCTGGCACCTGCTCACAGTGCCAAAACAACTGGTAAATGGTTCACTGACCATGGTATTACTGTGCTCAATTGGCATGCCAACTCTCCTGACCTGAACCCCATAGAGAATCTGTGGGATATTGTGAAGAGAAAGTTGAGAGACGCAAGACCCAACACTCTGGAAGCATCCTGGGCCTCCATAACACCTGAGCAGTGCCACAGACTGATTGCCTCCATGCCACGCCGCATTGAAGCAGTCATTTCTGCAAAAGGATTCCTGACCAAGTATTGAGTGCATAACTGAACATAATTATTTGAAAGTTGACTTTTTTTGTTTTAAAAACACTTTTCTTTTATTGGTCGAATGAAAGATGCTAATTTTTTTTAGATAGGAATTTTGGGTTTTCATGAGCTGTATGCCAAAATCATCAATATTAAAACAATAAAAGGCTTGAACTACTTCAATTGTGTGTAATGAATCTAAAATATATGAAAATAATCAGTACATTACAGAAAATAATGAACTTTATCACAATATGCACATTTTTTGAGAAGGACCTGTAGACATAAATGACTTGAAAAGTACCAGGTCAGAAGACCCAGATACTGACCACTTCCTACACCACTGACTGTCTGTGCCATAAACTGCAATCTTCTCAGTCGGATTCAGGATGTGCCTTCCTCCTTGCAGTCTGTGCTGGGAAACTGATGAAATCCAGAGACCAGGAGCCTGAAAACTGACTTTCTCACACAGCAGCTTCAGGTCATTAGATCAACATTTGTGGACAAGATGTTTAGCTGAAGAAGCCTTATTTCACACAAAAACATTAAGACAGAGAATGTTATTAAGTAATATCTTTCCATCTCAGTCCTCAGCCATCTGATGTTTTTTTAAAAAAAAATGTCAGGAAACTCCTTTTTGACTTCTATTTCGCCATAGCAAAACCACAGTTTGAGGCCTTTTTCTTTGGTGTACAGAATCCACAAACATCAGCCTTGCTATGTGAGCTGCTGCACACATCGGGAAGAAAGCTGTCTGAACCTCAGGCATCATTCTAGCTTTAATCAAGCCAGCTGTATGTTAACATTTGAAGGGAAAAATGGGCTGCATAGTTTCTCCACGCAGTATCATTAAACTGTGGATTAAATGGCTATATCCTTTGTAATTTTTACCTATTTTTTCCTTTTTCTTTGTCCTCCAGAAGTTATCAGCAGCAAAACTTTTTTTTGTTTTAGTTACAACTATGAGCAAAATCTAGTTCATTAGAAGGATTTGTGGACAATTGAGGATACAATCCCAAAAAGTAGTTGATCAGGTGGACAGGGGCCTAACAACAAATAATGGAGCCCTTCATCAAATCTTTGATTCCCCCCCCCCCCCCCCCATACACACACACACTTCAGGGGCAAACCCAGGATTTTCAAGGGAGATTCATGAAAGGTCTCCCTCAGCCACACTTAATACAGTATAATCAAATTGTGGGACATCATGCTGGGTACACATAATGCAATTTCTCGTCCGACTGACTGGATCTGACGATTATTTCCTAAATGTCCAATCTGCTCCCAATCGACAATGGGATCGGTCAAGAGCAGTTTGGATACTGATAATAAGGACAGCTTACATTGCTAATGAAGGGGAAATGTTCACACAGCAGGGCACAGAGCTGTGCTCCTACCTGGCTTTGTTAAATTTCCCAGAGCTGCTTCATACTCTGTACACACGCTGCTATTCCATCCAAAGTCTACTGTAGCAGGGAAAGAAAGGGGGTGGTGCTGTGAGCTGCAGGAAGACTGCAGATATTCTGGTGTCTCAACCGGTGCCTGTCCCCAGACACTGCAACGGCCCTGGTCGGATGGGGGATTCTGGGCAGCTGTAATCCCCCCTTCTTCTGCTTGTGCCTATGCACTTCAGGGTGGGTCCTTCTGCCAGGGGCTATGCATCCAGAGACTGCTCTCCATGTAGTTATGTCTCTGCAGAAGGGAATGTCGGACCAATGCACACACTTGTATGATAGTTCTGGTGTCTTATTTCTCCCTGTAAGTCATCTCAGGCGCACATAGTGGAGGGAAGATCTAGATTTGGGGCCAAAGCATAGAGGGAAGCCATAGCCAAATAAAAAGGGGAGCCAGAACCAGATTACCAAGCAATAGCATTACTACAAGCACTCATATTCCACCCACATGAGCAGCCACAGCAGTGCCCCATCCGCAACCAACTCCTTTCCACCTTTATAATAATTATATTCACTCCTGAATCTATGCAAGAGTCAAGACTGAACAACATTTTCCAGCATGCCTGACATGATCAGTAACTGATCAAGAAAACAGTTGGTTCTGATTGGTCAGTAGAAGAAATTCACTTCCCCTGTCAACTGATGAGCCAGTCCTTTTGGTCGGTTTTTTGTTGATTGGGAATATTGCATTGTGTGTACCACCCTTAACTGTCTGGCAGATAACTAGAGAAATGGCTTGACTGGCAGATACAAAGATAATAGAGGAACAACAGACTCTGCCTCAGAGAACTTGTTTACCTTTGTTAGCAGATCAAAAGAGAAACTGAACCCGAGTTGCGCTACTTTTCAGGTGCAGCCAAAAAGATCATGTAAGTGTTCTTTCAGGACGGTTTTACAACTGGTTAGATCATTTTGGTGCAATGATCCGCCCCCCTCGCATTGTACCGCCACGCGGCACAGTATGCTGCCCATTGCCCAGTGATGCACTACCTGCTGGACAGGAAGTACATCACTGGGATTTCCGGCGTCCTCCTCTCATCTGCGTAGTTCCATGCATGCATGCTGCACTGCCTCCTCCAACGTATTTAACGTTTCTGCATCGCCCATGGACTGACATGCATTCAGTCGCCGCGGAAGTCTGACAGTAAAATGCGGTTGACTTTGTGGCGGGTCAGCAGCAAATTGGACACTTCCGGCGCAACGTGGTTAGTGTACTAGGCCCTATAGACTTTCATTGCTGTTGCATTACCCTGTGTGCAGAAAGTGTAATGCATTGCAAAGAAAGTGGCCTAGTGTAAAAGGGGCCTTAAAGTGGGCTATAAGCAAGGGAAGTGAATCACTAACGCCTATTATTTGGACAATAGTTTTTTTTTTTTTATGCTTTATTGATTTTTTTTCCTTTAAAAACAGAGACTTTACAGCAGTGGTGGAGCTAAGTAGCTATGGGCCCCAGCAGTGGCATAGCAATAGGGGATGCAGAAGTTGTGACCACTCCGGTGCCCCTGGACCAGAGGGGCCTACTATGGGCCCCCTTCATCCATCTTATTAGCTTTAAATTGGTGTTATGCTGGTAATGAACACCTCCTATATGTGCATTGAATAGTGGTATTCCTTAACAAAATGTTTCCGTACTCCGATTCCACCTCTCACTGACACTGCAGCTGTCCTTAGTAGGTTTTGAGGCTCCACATCAATACAGTGCTTGGTGCACCATGTAAAACTCGCACTGGGGTCCAAAACTCCTTAGCTATGCCACTGAGCCCCAGTGCAAGTTTTACATTGGGCCCCAAAGCACTCTTTACATAACAATTGAAACCGCACATCAAAACCTGCCAAAACATCCACAGTGCCAGATGTGCAAGAAGGGGATGGAAACAGTTTAATGATTACAACTATTTAAAGCCTCTATAGAAGTGATTACCAGCACAGGGCCAATATACTGCAGTTGTGGGACAGTCCCTTTGGCCCAAAGGCCCCAAAGCGGATGCAACCTCTGCACCTCCTATGGCTACGCCGCTGCTTTACAGCAGTGTAATAGTAAATACACAACTTTCTGCAAGGATTACCCTTTAATTCTTTCTGTTGTGCCCCCCAAAGGTAAAGCCCTGGCAATAATGGTAGGTGAAATGCTAGCAATGTGTATAGGTCTAACATGACCAGGGTTGCTTTCTTTTCTCAACAAAAGGAGATACAATGAGGCTTTCCTTGCTTGAGCAGAACACTTGTGCCTGCAGAGTGAGTGGAATTTCAATGGCATAACCCTCACAGCACTGATCACTGAAGCAATGACACTTCAGGATGAACTCTGGGCTGCTAGAAAAATCCCTCATACACTTTCCTGACCCTCCTCTGATTAGGTTTACTTTGACATTGACTGATTAGGTTCACTTTGATGTCTTGAAAAAATAAAGCTTGCAGGTAGCTTTAGCATAGCATTATATGTCATCAGGGCGGACTGGGCCACAGTAGTACAGTTTTTTCCCTCGGTGGGACTCACAATTGCTGGCACTTGACATTACTTGTCATTGCTCACAATCAAATGATTCCCACCATATCTAGCCTAGTGTGCTATATTTGTATTATGTATTTATATAGCACTGACATCTTCTGCAGCACTTTACAGAGTACATAGTCATGTCACTGACTGTCCTAAGAGGAGCACACACTCTGATCCTACCATACTCATTGTCTAATGTCCTACAGTACCATATTATTATTATTATGTATTTACATAGCACTGACATCTTCTGCAGCACTGTACAGAGTGTACAGTCGTGTCACTGACTGTCCCCAGAGGAGCTCACAGTCTAATCAATGTCATATGTATGGTAACTAGGACATTACTTTATATTGAAGGAGTGGACTGTATGCAAAGTTTTGCTGGGCAGCAGTGTCTCTCAATTACAATGCTGCTAAGATCATGTACATTTGGCCCTGTCCATAATACATCCTGACCACACTTACCTTTCGGTGCATGGTCACGCCCTTTTTTTACTGCAATCTTGGGATGTGTGGTCCCCAGGTTGAAATTTTTCTGGTGGGCCCCCAGTGTCCCAGTCCGACCCTGTATGTCATTATCTGCACACGCATGCGTGCACGAGAGGCGACGCTCGCGAGTGTGCAGTTTGGAGTGAGTGCTCCCGAACACTTCTGAAGACCACCCACAGCGAAAGAGAGCAGCCTGTGACAATAGGTGTACAGCAGGTAGCTGCTTAACAGCCCTTTTAATGGAACTCTCCACCTCATCAGAGGCTTTTACACTGTCTTCTTTAGAGTCATGGAATAAAGCTATGGAAAGTGTCCAGGTCTCCATACTTTTCAGTGGATACATCTATTCTGGCGAGGACATGACTTTATGGGGGATTATGGATATATTTGGTGAACATGGCTGCATTGGGATGATGTTGCTGTGGGGGTGGTTATCCTGATCAAAACACTGGTTGGAGGAGTCAATGTGGTGGCATTTTTATGGGGAGGGTTATGGTGATCATGTTTAACCCCTAGCAGGAGGCCCATCAGAATTTGCAGTTGTGGGGACATGATTTCTAGCTATATTCCTGGCTTTGTAGTATTTTACTGGAATGTGGAGGTTACTTTGGTTTAAAGGACAACTATTGTGAAAAAAAATGTACAATTTAAAATACATATCTGCACATACTTATACGAATTACATTTCACCCAGATTAGTGCACTATGAATTACTCTTCTGTTCTGTTGCTGTCGCTTACCATAAGCAGTGAAAATCTGATAGGTTTTAAAGTAGCCCATCTCTTCATGGGGTATTCTTACTATCTCCTTGATTCTTTATAAACACAATCCCTGGAAAGGATCTATACAGAGTTGTCGGTCAGCCTCTCTACTCCTTTGCTGTGCACAATGTTTTGGCATTTGGAATGAGCATCTGCCATTCACTAAGTACTTTGGAAAAAAAAAGAAAACTCTTATCACCCATGAGGTGATGGACTAGTCCAAAACCTATCAGGTCTTTCAGATGTTTACATTAAGCAATAGGAACATAGGAGAAATGTGATTTACAGTACATTTTATTCTGGAAGAAATGTACTTATATGGAAGTGTACACATGTATTTTAAATTGTACAATGTTTTGCAAAAGTGATCCTTTCATTTAGGGAGGGGGTACTTTACAGACTGCATTAAAATGTGCTAAATTCACAGTTTAAAAAGAAAAAAAAAATGCAGTTCGAGTGTACAGACCTCTTAAGACATTTATAGCTAGTTATAGAGAAAAATATTTTTTAATAACATTAACCGCTTCTGGACCATGGTACAGTAATTGAAATCTATGTTGTTTGGGACCTGTTATGCCTGCCAGGACATCGATTTCAATTATCACGTCGTACAGACCAGCCGTCACTGCTGAGTATGCCGCTCTTCTGTCGCTGCAGCCCACTCGCCCTGCCGTCGCTATGACAGCAGAGCCCCGTGAGCCGGTCAGAAGCCAATTCATTGGCTCCTGACCCTGTGATTACTGTGAGTTAATCACATTGAACCAATGAAATTGTCTCCTGACCAGCTTATGGAACTCTGCTGTCATAGCGACGGCAGAGCGAGTGGGCTTCAGTGATGGGTGATCAGCGAGAGAAACGGGTCTGTGCGGCTTAACCTTTGCTACGTCCTGTTTTTGTTACTGACGGTTTCTGGTCCTTAAAGGAAATATCAGGCAAAATACATATAAAAACATATTTACTTAACTGGGGCTTCCTCCTGCTCCTGGAAGCTTATTTGTCCCTTGCCACACCTCCGCTTTTAGTGGGTCACCCAGGGTACCCTCCGTAGCAGTTGCCACTGCTAGGGATGCTCACCGCAGCCATCCTGTGCCCGCGCAGTCTCAATGGAATCCTCCTGTCACCGCCGGCAGCTACTTTCACTTTTGGAGACAGTCCTGGCCACGCGTCTGCTTCTATGCTTTCCTGTTTGCAATAGCGCCCTCTATATTGCTATTGCGGACAGGAACACGAAGAAGCAGACGCGTGGCCAGGCCTGTTGGTCCTGTCACCGAAAGTGAAAGTAGCCGCTGGCAGGGGACAGGAGGATCAGATCGAGACTACGAGGGCACAAGATGGCACAAGATGGCTGCAGGGGGCTGGTAGAAACCCCAGGTGAGTAAAACTCATTTTTGTTTTATGGCTTAAGCATCCCTTTAAGGCACACAGGTTTACTTGCTTTTTTGTTAACATTAGGGATGTTTTACAGTTGCCAAGAAACCTCTAATGTAATTCTTATAATCTGCAAAACATTCCATATATTAGAATGCAAACTCTTCTTCCCCCAAAGCTCCCATTCCCGGCTGACATAACGAGTCATTGATTACAAGGAGAATATAGTGAGTATCCGGCTCCAATCAAGAGTTGCATGAAGGCTCCCTTGTCGCCCATCAAACTGTCTATAATGACTTAATAGAATTAATATAAGGATATGTTAATTTATTTTTCATTAAAATTCCAGTCATTTGCTGAATGTTTACTGCATTCTCCACATTTCCATCCTGCAGCTCACTTACCAGCCTTTAAAAATATATTTACTTTGAAAATCGATGTTTATAAAGCGATTTTATGACTAATGCGGTAATCAAAATGGTTCGTCTTAGAGATAGTTTAGATTGCGCTGGTTGTGCTTTTCAATACAGAATTACAGAAATGAAAAATTAATCAGTTGGTGAAATTATGCAAATGTCCACAAAACACCATAAGAGTAATTAAAAGAGCAATGTATGCAGCGTTGATCTGCAATTCAGAAAGCATAGCTGCATCTGTAGTACCGGAGCAGTATGACAAGTAAGGAGTAGAGAAGCCCCGAACGGTTCCCGGCGAACTTCCATGGTTCGCGATCGCGGAGAACCACCATAGTGCATCATGAGGGTAAAATTTCACCCTCTACATCACAGTCAGCAGGTGTAACGTTTGCGGAATAATCTCCGTGGTCAGCGCACAAGATGTGCGCTGACACGGCGGAAATCCTCCACAAGCGTATAAAGGGGGTAACCCAGCTTTGGTGCAAGCACCAGTAGAGGGCAATTAACACTGGCAGATGGCGCTGTGGGGTGCAGATGAGTACAGTCGCTGCACGGCCACAGATGTCAGATGGGGATTGTACAGATCAAGACAATGCGGGGCTGAACAGCCCTTAAAGAGAAAGAGCACAGGTACAGGATGAATGTGTGTTCACCAATCTAGTTGCGACCCTGCGACGGTGAACGCACATCAGCAGAAACAAAAGTAGGAACGCGATCGCGAGAAGGGCGATCGCCAGAAGTGACAAAAGACAAATCGGAACAGAAGACAAGAAGAGCAAAGGCACAGCAAATAATACAATGAGAATGATAAAGAAAATAACAAACGCTAACTAAACGCCAACACCGCACTCATTCGCAACAGCGAACGCGTTTATTGCGCGGTCTCCACGTGTTAAGCACAACAGAGACAAGCACGCCTAACTAACCACCGACAGACAAACATGAAATAAAGAACATGAACGCTTGCTTAACGGTTACCCCCCTCCCCCCCGAGCCTACAGCAAGCGCCCGTATCAGACAAGACAGACAAACGAGAAATAGGAACTAGGCAGAAAGGATCCACCGCTCTTCCGCCAGAGCAAGTGTGATCCAAGCAGGAACACAGATCAGAAAGATCCACAGCCGCTAACACTAGCGGCTAGTGCGATCTAAACAAGACAGATCAGATGAGGTAGCCGGAAGCAACCGCAGCTCCAGCTTACACTCCAGAAACCTAGATCAGAAGGATCCATAGCCACTAACGCTAGAGGCAATTGCGATCCAGACAAGACAGATCAGAAGGGGCTACCAGTAACTACCGCAGCGCCGGTTAGCACCCCAGACAAACAGAACGATTTCCTGTCGGCCACCGCTGGGACAGGACAATCGCAACACACAAACAAACAGATATGCAATCCTAACTGCACTAGGGAAACTGCCCAGTGCAGTCCCAAGAATTACTCTAAGATAACTTTAACAAGAAGTAGCTTGGCTGACACTCTAGGAGTGTTTACTACAAACCCTGAAGGAATGACCAGCAAAGGACTCTGGGAAACATAGCTTTTTATAGTGCCAGTCATCACAGGAGGCAGGTAGGGGATTTGCATAACGAATGTATGCAAATTCCTCAACAGCAGAACAGACCAGAAACTTGCAAAGGAAAGACAGGTCTCTCTTCCAGAGACCTGTAACCTTCAGACTAGAGGAATGGTCAAACAGCTGTCTGCCAGTGCAGCCAGCTGAGCGGATCATCACAGCGGGCACATTGTAGCCAATCAGGCTACACTCCCTCCTGGAGCCACTCCCCCCTCCCCCCCCCTTATAAAAGGCAGGCAGCATCAGACATTGGACTCACTTGTGTGCCTGCAGTAATTAGAGAAGGGAGAGCTGCTGCAGACTCTCATAGGGAAAGTTAGTTAGGCTCTTGTAGGCTGGTTAGCTTGCTCCTTGCTGATTTTTATTGCTAAAAAAGCACCCCTCAACAGCTCTTTTGAGAGCTAATCTTGTTCTTGTGATCTATTTTTTTTTTTGTGCGGCCCACTTGCATTATATACAGCCCTGTCAGTCAGTCGCAGCTGGCCTTTGGTGTAATTTCTACTGTGCCACTGCCAGGCCCAGCACATTCAGTGACTACCTGTGTGTGTGTGTGACAGGCAGCTGCAGATTTGTAATTCCATCCCAATCACTGCACCTGTTCACTGTTCAGTGCACCTACCTACCTACCTACCTACGTGAGTGCACGCATTGTTAATACCACCAGTCATTGCACCTGTTCACGGTGGCACCTTTGTGTGTGTGTGTATGTGTGACAGGTGCACATATGTAATACCCATCACTGCATATACCTACCTGTTGTGTTCAGTGCACCCACCTGTTATAAACTGTTCTAATCACCTTGCTTCGACACCATCGTCTCACAGACTGTGAGATCACTTGACTCTCCACACCGCAAACAGGATATAGACTTTCTCAGGCTTCTTCAATGTTTACGTTATTTATTCAGGAAACAGGAATACAGATAGATACATTCATCATATCCTAGCCATGCCAATCTTCATGTTGCATTACAAGCTCGTGATTAGACTCCCTGCTGGAGTCTATCAGGTACCTTCTTCCTAACTACGTTACACTAAACTACCTATGTACAGCATACATTATATCAGATTACAGAAAGGAAGAACATGCTTAGAAGTCGTCCCAGTCAGCCTTGCTAGCTAGTGCAGAAGGAAGAAGCAGAAGTAGAAGTGAGCTATCATAGCTCCCTCAGCCTTTAATACTGACTAGGAAAGAGTTAAATATGACATCATCTTCGCCACCCCCTAGACCAGATTATTGGTGGACTCACTCGTGGTGTCATCATACACACCTACTTGATTAATAATCAATGAGGCATTTGGCCTATATGCAGGACCGTGGATGTTTAGTAAACATGGCCAATGTTTTCTGTTCCTGTGGTTGAGGTCAGAGTAGTCCGATGGCCTTCTTTTAGGAACATGTTCTCAGTATCTGCGTGTATCCTCTGCTACACGCAGACCCTGAGATGCCTCTGCCTGCATCACAAAACCTCTATTTATTTTAAAGGCATACACTGCGGACAAGCCTTTTACATAAAACTCAGGCCAAGTAACTGAGGCCTACTTAAATTATAACAATCCCCCCTAAAACGGCTTGACCCGCAGATCCCAGCGTCTGAACCTCCCAGTACCTGGTTTCTTTTCTTTTATGTTTCACTTTTCGATGTTCGTGCTCACACAACTTCTCTGCTCTAGGCAATTACCCCTGGAAGAGAGAGAGAGCAAGACCTCTTGGTCTTCCTGTAACCAGGCTCTCTGGGGAGGCCCTACTTCTAAGTCCCTCTATGCCACATGCTCAGCATTTGCGTCACTTACGTATCACTCACAAACTTGCATGACCACAGAAAAGTGAAACTCGTTTGGTTGTTCCAAAACGGAGCAGTGCCAGGTGCCTTCTAAAAGAACGCCTTTATACAATCAGCTCCATCACAGGTACTACTAAACCTATACCCGTAACCCTGTATATCCCTTAATTTGAAAATATTGGTTCAGGAGATTGTTTATGAGGCACCAATCTCTGAACCAGGTTAATTTGTTTTACGTAATTTTAACACGCAACCTCACCTGGATAATGATGCCTAAAGTTGTCATCCCCATCCAGACGACCAGTGGGTGTTGAAAGAACTTTGGAACCGCAGAGGCCCAGTCCGAGTGTCCCTGGAACATCACCGGAACCTTTGTCCACCAGGTCAGACTGGAACTCACCTGCTCATTTTTGTATTCTACCTCGTGAAGATCACCGGGATCATGGTGAAATCTTACCTCTAACTTGGTGTACTGTTTGTTTAACCTTTGTAACAAAATGTGGTCGTCTTGGATCAAAACCTGTTCCCCTTTGTCCCATGTCATGTTCTCTTTCAGGACGGGAACTACCCGTGAAACTTTGCACTTTAGAGTTCTCTTAACAATTTGAGAAACAACGTCATCCAACCTGGATGACTGGATCCATATGGGATCTCCGCTCCCACAATATGTTCCCCTTGGAAACTCCCCCTTTTTGGAACAATTATGAGAATATACCTTGAATGTATCATTAGAACTTATGTTAAAAAACCAAACCTTTCCTTCAGCCACCGGAACTATCGGTTGGGCTTCAGGGTGGATCTTTTGAATGGTAGCCTCGCATTCTGCGTTATTGAGCCTGCAGGCTTCTTCACTAAATTTGACTTGCCCCGGCCAACGCAGGTACTTCTGCAAGAATTGCCCGTATGAGGACAACTCTACTTGCTTCACCTCCCCGTCTAGCACCAAAAAAGGTTGACCTCTCAGGTCCTGGTGTAAGACCCGGGTTGAGGTGGGAACTAAGGAAGTGGCGGTGCCTAAAGGAATGTTGCACCGTTTCCATTTGTTCACCCAAACATCTCGAAGCTGCCATGCAAAAGATCCTTCTCCAGAAAAATTAATATACCTCCCCTTGTCCAATCTCTCGCTGACAAAATATGTCCCCAGTTGTCCTGATTGGACCTCTTCCCCCCTTATCTCCTGAGGCACACTATGTACCTGAGGTCGGGAAGATTGTACTCTCTGCAATCGTTCGATTAAGAGTACCTCTTCACTTACCCAACTATCATGAGGATAAGCTGTTGCATATGGACTGTGTAATATCCTCCCCTGTTGTGACCCGTGTGGTGTGAATGGGGTTCCCTGTGTGGGCTTTCCCTCCCCCGGGACCGCTCTCCCCACCCTCTTTGTCACCTGGAAATGTGGCTTGATCTCGATTTTTACTTCTTGTTTCGAGAACCACCCACCCTCGGCTTTCCAGCCTTTACGTGTGTAAAGTTGTTTCAGAGGCACTCTCTGTTGGTAGCTCCAGAGTGTGATGTTGTCCCCCGCGTCTCTCCGGCAGGAGAATTGACGCCTCCTACTCGTTCCTCTCCAATCTGGAACCATCTCACTCTGCATAACCAAGACAAGGTACCCCTGAATCACACACTCCACCTTTTGCACGTACCCATTGTACTGCAATGTACCTTTTAACAAACCTTTGGATCGGTGCGTCGATTCTGGGAGTGTGGTATTAAATAGCAGATTTACACTGCCATTCAATCCCCACTGCCCGCACACCTGACCCTTCAGACCTTTCACCCACATTGTGCCATGAAATTTGTTTTCTCCTGGCACAAGTGCTCTTTCCCTCCATCCCTGCTTGGTCCATCTGTGCCAATCAGAGGGAGGTGTGAAAGGATCAGTACCTTTGTCACCCAACATTAACATGCTTGGGCCTTGCATTCTCATTAACCCCTTATTATACATGAGAATGTCCTCTCTTCGTTCTCCTAGGACGGAATGGCAACCTAGGATCACCATCAGCATGGTACTCTTCATTATAAAAGCACCACCTTGGGAAAGAAAAACATTAGCACTTTGCATTATGCTTTGCTCAGACAGTTTTGTTAGTCTCTTTCCGATCTCCGAAATCTCGTGTTTTAGTCTCTTTCCAATTTCAGGAATCTCGTGTTTTAGTCTCTTTCCGATTTCAGGAATCTCGTGTTTTAGTCTCTTTCCGATTTCAGGAATCTCGTATTCCTCCAAGCTTAGATTGGCATCTGGAACCTTTCGCTTATCCGACTGATATCTCCATCCTTGCTGCCAGCACTGCAGCTGTCTCCATTCCATATTGCCAAACACCTGAAATCGAAATACAAACAAATCAATTCTTATTAATGATTTGGGATTCGCCCTGCGGCTTGTACTCTTTACCTTTTAAAATGATCAATATATACCGTAATTGATCTCGTTGTTTTATGGTTCTCATGAACTCTGTTTACTCTTATTGGTAGATTGGAGTTAAACTTCACCCCCCTACCTCAGTACTATCCTCAGTACTTACCTGTTTAAAATATGCTCCCGCGGACTTCACCTTTGGAAGCTCGCTTCACCTTTGGAAGCTTTCACCCCATTGCAGCTCACTCCACATCCCCCCTTATCTGTCCATGCGCGGCCGTCGCATGCACAGATTACGGATGCCACACCTGATGCTGCTTTGCAGGTGAGCCTGCAATGCTCTTACTCATTATCGCATTTACTTATCTAGAACTTCATCGCGATACCAGCTCTGCTAGAAGTTCTGTGTGTTGTACCCTCTGACCAATGTTTGCCGTGCCACTACCCCCAGACTTCACAAAAAAACGGCTGCCTCCCTGTAGGAAGGAGCACTTTGCACTTAAACTACACAGGGTGCAGGGCTAAGCATACCAGCGTCGCATGCCTGTATGCAGATCCCTGAATACCCACATGGTAGGTAGTCACATGGCAAACAGCGTACTGATACACTGTCACTCTGTACATGGCAATTCTATCATCTGTATAATTGCCCCAAGAACTGCGGTCAGTTTTTGTTCTTTGTGTTACAATTGATAGGAGCTGGAAAAAACATATTTGACCAATCAGTGGACGAAAAAAAATGCACAAAAAAAACAGCCCCAGCCCAGCATAGACCACTCAGTCAAGCTCTGGCCCTGTCCACGACAAAAACCGGAAAAAAACGTTACCGCTCTGCAGAAGCGGCGACGGAAACCCGAATTGGTCAACTCCCTTTTTTCCAACTCCGGCACCCCCCTGATGCACTGTCCCCCCCTATACGCTATTGGGAACTCATGCTGCACCACCCATTAAGGTGCCCCACTTACAGGAATAATCCCGTAAGCAACTCAGTACAGACACTTCCCTGACCTGCACTGCTACGTGTGTCCCTGCACCTAGCTGGGACACTTTTCCTATCCGTGCTCCTGCTAATCTTTCAGTAATCGCTTGGCGCACGTATCCTGGCATTCCTTTCCATGGACTCAGGGAAAACCTCTGGGGAAATACTTCGAGACCTGAGACACTCAGTAGACTGTCTCTGTATTTCTACCCCCCTCCCTTTCAGCTGCTCTGCCCGGAGCCGCGAGCACAGCCTGACGTGACGTGGATCCCCCAGCCCCTCCTCCCCCCCTGCCATGATGTGTGGGGGCCATGACTCTCGGGGGCGGGCTCTCTCCACTGCCGCCATTTTGAGTCCTGGACTGCCAGCTAAAATGGCTGCTCCCATAGCAGCCTCTCGTTTCCTATATCTTAGGAGAGAAAACAAAATACACACAGAACAAACATTTTTATGCATAGTTACAAAGCATCTATCCACAATGCAGAGTAAAAAAAAAATCATACATTCCTGGATGTCCATAAAAACCTAAGGAGAAATCCTTGGGACGTGGAAAACTCCCTCTCTCCACAAATCACCTGCAGCTTATCTCAGCCATAACTCAGAACTACTACAGCACGCCGCATAACTCTAAACCACATTAACGGCTAGTACTGCTGAGACGAACAACAGACGAGCTGGCTGAACAACATAACAGATGCAGATATTTACAAGCATGTTAGCAGCTCTGACTGGAAATGCGAGAAACTTGCAGAACATCTCACAAACAGAAAGACACTCGCTTTCCTCTTCTATCCCCTCCCTCCCCCCCCAACAGACTGAAGCACCGCTGGCTTATCTCCTGCTGCGGGGGACCCCCCCTGCTCTATCTGGACATTTTTCCCAGCCTCTGTAGAGACGGGGAGAGAAGAGAAGGGAAAAAAAAAAAACCCCAATCGACTTCTTTCCAGCAAAAACATAACTGAAACAAATACAGAAATAACCACCACGTAAATATGCAACACAGGAAACTTGAATCCGAAGAAACCAAACAAAACACATAAACTCTGACAACCGCACCCTGCATTTACAAGATGCGAAACCCGCAGCCTCCACGCTGCAATTAACACAAAACACAGAACACATTATCCTCCTCTCATACAATAAAGATAATGCAACATAACAACGTAAAACATACTTGCCTGAGCAGAGGACTTTGTAAGCCTGCGAATTCGACCAGCTTATGGCAACTTTTTCACGACACTGAGTGGATCTCTGGAACTCCTGAGCGTCATCTCTGTGTACCCACACTGGCTCAGCGGATCGATATCCAGCGGCAGCTGCCAGCCGGCCTCGGAGCGTTCCAGTCACCTGCGATCCGGTTTAGGCTATGACTGATGTGCACTTACAGCCAAAGTTTAACATCCACGAGTGTCGCCGCTGGTTCTCTCGAATTGCAGCCCGTGTGTGCTCGGCTCCCACACACTCACACCAGCTTATCAGTATCAGCTTGATAAGCTTTACAGTCCGTGTCCGTCTATTCCGCTTGTTTTGCTGTGGAATATCTTGAAACCACTTTCTTCGGCCCCGGCCCCGTCTGCCTGTATTGCTAGGCAGGGAAGGATTTCAGCACCACTGTTATAAACTGTTCTAATCACCTTGCTTCGACACCATCGTCTCACAGACTGTGAGATCACTTGACTCTCCACACCGCAAACAGGATATAGACTTTCTCAGGCTTCTTCAATGTTTACGTTATTTATTCAGGAAACAGGAATACAGATAGATACATCCATCATATCCTAGCCATGCCAATCTTCATGTTGCATTACAAGCTCGTGATTAGACTCCCTGCTGGAGTCTATCAGGTACCTTCTTCCTAACTACGTTACACTAAACTACCTATGTACAGCATACATTATATCAGATTACAGAAAGGAAGAACATGCTTAGAAGTCGTCCCAGTCAGCCTTGCTAGCTAGTGCAGAAGGAAGAAGCAGAAGTAGAAGTGAGCTATCATAGCTCACTCAGCCTTTAATACTGACTAGGAAAGAGTTAAATATGACATCATCTTCGCCACCCCCTAGACCAGATTATTGGTGGACTCACTCGTGGTGTCATCATACACACCTACTTGATTAATAATCAATGAGGCATTTGGCCTATATGCAGGACCGTGGATGTTTAGTAAACATGGCCAATGTTTTCTGTTCCTGTGGTTGAGGTCAGAGTAGTCCGATGGCCTTCTTTTAGGAACATGTTCTCAGTATCTGCGTGTATCCTCTGCTACACGCAGACCCTGAGATGCCTCTGCCTGCATCACAAAACCTCTATTTATTTTAAAGGCATACACTGCGGACAAGCCTTTTACATAAAACTCAGGCCAAGTAACTGAGGCCTACTTAAATTATAACACCACCTACCTACGTAAGCACATGCAGTGTGATATTCAATACCACCAGTCACTGTACCTGTTCACGGTACGTGTGTGTGACAGGTGCACATTTGTAGTACCCATCACTGCATATACCTACCTGTTGTGTTCAGTGCACACACCTACCTACGTGAGCGCACGCAGTGTGATATATCACTCTGTGCATACCTGTTAACTGCACCTGTGTGACTGCACATTGTATTAGTCAAGTCAGTGCATACCTTTCACTTCATCCCCCCCCAATATGGACAAAACAGACAAAACAGGTAGAGGCAGACCCAGAGGAAGGCCACCCGGCAGGTCTGTGCGAGTCGTGCTGATGTGATTTTGTGTGGCCCTGGCCCAAAGTACAGTGCTCAGAAGAAGGCACGTCCGTGATTCACAGCCACTACTGCTACAACAAGATGAAGGCGACACTATGGACGTAACGTGTGAGGAGAAGGAGGATGATGAAGTACCTGCTGTTGGTGCAGTTTATGAGGTGTCTGAGGCAAGTGAAGCTAGGCAGGATGATTATGATGATTATGATGATACGGATAGAGGAGATGAACAGGGGGACAGTTCAGAGGGGGAGTCAGAGAGGAGTAGGAGGAGACGAGCTCCTGAAAGAAGCAGGGTGAGCTCATTATCAGAAACAGCTGGTGGCAGTGTCCGGTGCCATGTATTGCCACCTATGGACAGCCAGCCAACATGCCCTTCAACGTCAGCTGCTGATGCCACCATAGTGCCATCACCCCAGGAGGGCTCAGTGGTTTGGAAATTTTTTGATGCGTCTGCCTCAGATCAGAGCAATGCCATCTGTTCTCTCTGCCTCCAAAAATTGAGCTGTGGAAAGGCCAACACCCACGTAGGGACAACTGCCTTATGAAGGCACATGCAGAAAAGGAACAAACTGCAATGGGAAGAGCACCTGAGCAAAAGCAGCACACAAAAGAAAAGCCACCCTCCTTCTCCTCTTCCTCCTTCAGGTGCACCATCTTCAGCCGCTTTCTCCCTTGCACCTTCACAGCCACCCTCCTCCACTCCGCCTCTGACCTTGAGCGGTTCCTGCTTCTCTGCCCACAGCAGCCAGGTGTCAGTGAAGGAAATCTTTGTCACCCCCTTGCCGAGCGTCTGACAGCTGGCTTGGCGGAACTGTTAGGTCGCCAGCTGTTACCATACCAGATGGTGGACACTTGAGGCCTTCCATAAATTTGTGGCCATTGGGACGCCGCAGTGGAAGATGCCAGGCCGCAATTATTTCTCTAAAAAGGTGATACCCATAGTATGGTATGTTATTTCAAAGGAAATAAGGACAACTAAAGATCCTGTAGATAATAGAGATGGCCTTTTTTCTACCCATATCAGGCTTCTTTTAAGCGCCCAGCCAGCAAGAAAACACTTGAAGAATTTTTCACCTTTATCAGTTTCAGAATGCTGAGAGTTATTTTAACCAGAACATGAAAAATTATTTCCTAGGAGAAAAAACTTAGAAAAAAAGTGAATTGAATAAGGGCCACTAAGGCTTAAGAGAGCTTCATTAGAGAAAAGTAGCAGCACTACTACTGTGCAGTCTTGCCACCTGTTTAGAGTTGAGCGTTTCACTTGAGGATTGCAAGAATATCTCTTCATTCTTTTGAAGGTGTTGAAATCGTTCCTTCGGCTCAGGAATATTCCTCCTTTGTTGGTACCTTAAAATTGAATAGTTTAAGTTAATAAAGCATAATATTTTGATCAAAGAACAATTTAATACATAAATCTGTTTCATATGTGCTTTTAACTCACCTTTATTCCATGACTGCAGTAAAAAGTATTAAAATTCATAGAATCACACAGCTGGTAATATAATAATATTTGTATCATATATCAAATCCTGGATGTCCTTCGCCCTCTGACTTAATGGATCAAATATGTACTTAATAGTCCTGTCAGAGACTTCAGTGTACCACATTCTATCATAGTCAATAGTGTAGCACTATTATTAATCCAGTCTGGCTGCTAAATTTCTTCTATGGTTCAGCCTCATTTTACCATTCCTTGCTCTATGGTATGCCAAATTATTAACAAAGAGGCACAAGTTTTAAATTTGTCTAACTTTTTAAAATGTCCAGAGCAGTGGCATAACTAAAATTCAAAACTTTGATGCCCACCCCAAATGTTCACACCCTTTTTCTTGCCTCCCCTTTCTGCTCTTCATAGCCTTGGGGCCCATCTCACAAGGGTAATAAAACAAATGTGGTCATCATGATCTTTACGCTCCTAACAAGTTTTGCCACAAAAACATCTGATCTGAAGGATGGCCCCCTGTATTGGAAGAAGGGAGGGTTAGTAGTTGGGGGCATCTCACAGCTCTGGGCCCCCTTGCAGTCACAGGGGTTGCTGGTTAGAGGTGATACTAATGGTTCTTTTACGGTTACTGTACTAACATGATCCTACAACAACCGGTCAAAAATCGTAAGAAAAATTAAAACCAAACTCCAGGGATTTGTGAAAAAACCCACAATTTCATCTAGGTACAATTTCAGCAAAGAATGAGAAATTACATGTTTAGTTTTCTTCGCTGATGGGAAGTCTTACACAAGCCTACATGCATTGGAGAAATTCAGCTCTCCTTGTAGTCAGGCAGTTTGAGCTTTCCACACGTTTCAGTTTATGGTATTGTAGTAAGCAGTTGTATGATACCGACCCTTGTAAAATCCACTAAAACAATCTTGCCAGCACTCTGCTCTCCAAAGTTAAGATTTTGTTGCTCTACTTGAAAACATAGGTACCACCACTTCAGAATGATTTTGGGGCACTAGGTGGTCCATTGTTCATGACCTACTGTTAAATAAGAGCAACAAGTTTACACCTATATATGTACCGTGTGAAGATGACAGTATATAATTTCTATTTACTAACAAAAGAAAAAAAACAACCCCACTCCTTCAAATATTTGTGTGTGTGTGTGTGTGTGTGTGTGTGTGTGTTTGGAGTGGGGGGTGGTGACACATGACTTCTTGCCTGGAATGACAAAATGTCTAGAAATGGCCCTCTATAACATTTCATAAACTCATTAAGGGTGTGGAGGAAACTATATTATTCAATTCATATTGCAAAGTAATGCAATAACAGTAGCAGCTTCACAGCAGAAAGTGCAGAGTGCATTTACAATACATAGAGTGTGAAGATGACAGGGGCATTGCTAGCCCCAAAGATCAGTGGCACATGCCCCAGATCTATTCTGGGGTTCCCCAGATGTCCCCAGGCAGAGTCAGCTTTGGTGCCTCAATGGTGGGCAAGCTGGGAGCTGTGGTGCCTCATCAGGGGTATGCTGGGTGCTGTGGTGCCTCTATGTTGTCATTCTGGGTGCTGTGGTGCCCTGCTGGGTGCTGTGATGCCTTTATGGGGACATGCAGGGAGCTGTGGTTCTTCTATGGGGGCATGCTGGGAGTTGTGGTGCCTCAATGGGAGGCCCATGGGAGCATGGGAGGGGGTCCACTAGAAGGTCAGGGAATCAGGGAATGCTATGGGGGAACTGCTAGATAACCTGGCGGCACTGCCTGTTTATGTGATATGCTGCATTTTGTTTTGTATTAATGGAGACATTTTGCTGTGCAGGTCTACTTAGGGTGCTGTTAAGTTCATGTAAAATTTGGCTCCACTCATAACTACTCCCACATTCTGGTGTGTGGTCACACCCATTTTCTGGCTGAAGTGCCCAAAAGTGCCCTTAGGATCCTAGCAACGGCCCTGGAAGGTGATAATGCAAAAGGATAAAAAGTGCTGGTGCGTTACTGTTATACTCCTGGGATAATGCACTATGCTCTTTCTTTATAATGCCAGTGTACTTGTTACATGCCAGTCCTGGGCATCTTGAAAGGCTGCATGGTCAATATCCTCCAACTCTCTAACCCTGGTCTGACAGCCACACTAGGGCACAACACCTTCTCTGCTATGATAATTACTTTGTTAGTTTACTTCTAAGGATCTCGTCTAAAAGTAAGTTGCAGGCCTTGTGGCACCAGTTTGGAGGTGCCGGTATCATCAGACAACATGTACCAATGCCTCAGTAAAATAGTGTATGGTCTCATGCAATTGACAATATTAAAATAATGAATACGACTCATGAAGTAAAGTTATTCTGAATAAAATTCATGTTTGGATAGAAAATTATATCTCTCCATAGTGTATCTCTAGCTTGATGATATGCTCTTACTAAATATCTTTTGGGACTGTCTCTAGCCCTCACTAGTTTGCAGGAGTGCAGCCTTTCTATCAAACTCATTGTCAGTGAAGCTGTTACACCGGATGTTAATTTGATGAGTAGATGTAGCATTGCCACTTCCCAAAGAAGAGGCAGGCAAAGGATGGGGCACATGTAGTCCCCATCGCTGTGCCCTGAACCTGAAGGTAAAGGTCAACATTAAAGAGACATTAGTAGTGAGAATGAATTATAGGAGGCAAATATGGAAATGGTTATGTGACAATTGGTAGTAGAGTACTAAGGGCCTTGTGAATGGCATTAAAACCTCCCTGGTGTGGTATGCGGGATTATAGGGCCTTCACATCCAGCACCACCAGAAAAGCACCAGGGGGCACTGCAATCTCATCTAGGAGTGTAAGTAGATTTCCTGTGTCACAAATGAAGGTGATGATCAAACATGCAGTTAAACAAAGTAGTCTATATACTGACTGGCATTTTCTAGATTTAATTGGATGTCCTGGTGGATTTATGAGTTTTAGGAAGTGCATAAAAGGTTGGGATGCATGGATAGGGAGTTTGTAAAACAAGTATGAATTTGCTTTGGAGATCACATCGCGATAAAAAGCGCTTGCAATGTTCTGGGAATATCTTAATTAGTGTCTGGCAATGCTGGACACCAAGGCCGTGGATACCACTCTGGGTTGTTCAGAATTTTTAGTCGCATACATTCATATTGCCTCCTACTCATAAGAACAACACTGCCCCCCTCCCCCTTATCAGAAAGCTTGATGATTAAATCAGGGACACAGGGCTTGTTGTTGGTTAGTAGTCAAACTTGCCTTTACATACCAACCTTTAGGTAAGCCTATAATGTCTCATGTAACCACCTGTGCAAACACTTGTATGTTGGAATACATGGAAAGGGAAGAGGAAAACTGAGATTTAGGTCTGAGTTTAGTTTTGTTGTTCAAGGACTGAGAAGAAGGAGAAGTGACAGGGGTATTTGGTAAGATTGAATTCTCAGATAGCAAGCTCTGCAGGCCAGACAAAGCTTGCTAATCAACAAGGCCAGTAAGATCTTGGGAAGTGTTTGTTCCGGAGTTCATATACAGACCTCAAAACAATTTGTCTGCAAAAGAAGTGCAAGTCTTTTATCAATTCAAAATCATCCGAATCATATGACATGGCATAGCCCAAACCTAAGGAGAGAACTTCAATGTGAGACTGACTCAGCAGAAAGGCAGATATGTTGATAATCTGTGTGCTTGTGTTCAATTCTTCACTACTATGGGTTCTGTGGTTTTCGTGGGTGGTTGTGATTATGTTTGGGAGGCTCAGGACAGTGGTGAAGAGATCACGGGTCTCCAAAGTGTTTGGGTGTATTGCCTTGTAATCTTGTGTCCTGCATGCCCAACCCTAAACAAAGGAAAAGCATTAGTGGTAGAATTTTTTTTATAAGGAACTCTACAGAGGCTGAAGAAGATGCCTAATGAACCCCTTTCTCTTAAGTGAAATGTTTTCACGTCATCACAACTGAGCTGATGGTCTTCTCCCTTTGACGCTGCAGGGTTGTACTTTATTGTACGTAATCTGTGTGTACGGACTGTACAATGTCAAATTTTCATAAAAAATTCAAAGATAGGTAAAAATAACTGTCGTATAAGTTCCGTGTTAAAGAGACACAAAAAAAAGGTTGGGTTGAGCCAACAAATATAAATCATTCTGCTAGTTAAGTCTTTTTTACTTTATAAAGTACAGTACTTTTTATTAAATTGTTTTTTTAATACATTTTTTTGGGGATTGTTGAACAAATCATCTGAATTTCCCTTAATTCATTAACTTAAACTGTTTTTATGTGTCTAGTTTGAGCACTGTTGCCGCTAACAGGATGTACTGGTGCATCCTGTTAATCAGCGGCTAGTGCGTGCTCCTGCCCCTCATTCACAGTGGGATTTACGTTTCGACAATTGGTGAAGGGGAATATGTACCCCGAGCCAATCAAATGCCTGGAATGAATTATCATTACTCCAATCAGAGGTCATGTTCATTTATAATAATGAAAGAATAGTGGAAAGGTAAAATATTGAACACTTCCTGGTAGCCCAGGATAGTGATTGTAGCACCATCTAGTTGCCCCCCAAAAAATTAAAGTACAATTTTTTTTAACAGTTATTAATACCTTGTTAACCCCTTGCTCCCCTTCTCCATAGTTACCAAACATAAACACATAAAAAATGACCATTTAAAAAACAAACAAACATAAATAGTTACCTTACCGTGTGAGCGTTTTTTAATATGTATTTTATAAATGTATATTACTGTTATTTTAGCAAATAAGGGCTTATAATTATTGATGGGGTACAAAAAACAAATAGGCAAATAGTGTGTGGGTTCTATCTATGGTAGTATTGTTTATTGTAAAACAGTAGGGGATGGAATTGGAGAAATTGTGTATTTTTTAAATTTTTGTTTTTGTATTTCCCTATAAAATGCATAGAAAATAAAGTGATTACTGAAAACAAATATCACCCCTCAAAAGCCTAATTTGTGGCAAAAAGAACAAGATATAGATCATTTAGTTTTGATTAATAGTGAGGGCCGGTGAGCTTTTCTAAGCGTTTTGTGATTTTAAAAGCTCTTGCTAATGTTATCCTATGTGTATGTTCTCACTGGAGCGATGTGATTTTGTAAAAGTCCCCCATAACATTGCATTAGCACCAGCCATGATTAACCACTTGCCGACCGCCCACAGCCGATGGGCGGCGGCAAAGCGGACGCCGAAAGGACTGCAATACGCCCAAGGGCGTTGCGTCCTTTCGGCATCGCGTCATTGAGTGATCGCGTCATCTTCCCCCGGCAACTGGCTCCGCCCACCCGCGACGACAACCCGCCGGCCGTTCGGAAGCTCCGGCAGGTTGTTAACCCCGCGATCGCCGCTACAAAGTGTATAATACACTTTGTAATGTATACAAAGTGTATTATACATGCTGCCTCCTGCCCTGGTGGTCCCAGTGTCCGAGGGACCACCAAGGCAGGCTGCAGCCACCCTAGTCTGCACCTAAACACACTGATCTGCCCCCCCGCCCCTTGATCGCCCACAGCACCCCTCAGACCCCCCCCCCTGCCCACCCCCCAGACCACTGTTTGCACCCAATCACCCCCCTAATAACCCATCAATCACTCCCTGTCACTATCTGTCAACGCTATTTTTTTAAAAAAATTCCCTAAACTGCCCCCTGGGGACTCCTGATCACCCCCCCCTAAGATTCTCCCCAGATCCCCCCCCCCCCGCTGTGTACTGTATGAATCTATCCCCCCTGATCACCCATCAATCACCCCCTGTCACTGCCACCCATCAATCAGCCCCTAACCTGCCCCTTGCGGGCAATCTGATCGCCCACCCACACCATTAGATCGCCCGCAAACCCGCCGTCAAATCGCCTCCCAAGTGTATTGTTTACATCTGTTCTCTTCTCTAAACACCCACTAATTACCCGTCAATCACCCATCAATCACCCCCTATCACCACCTGTCACTGTTACCTATCAGATCAGACCCTAATCTGCCCCTTGCGGGCACCCAATTACCCGCTCACACGCTCAGATTGCCCTCAGACCCCCCCCTCCCCTTATCAATTCGCCAGTGCATTAATTACATCTGTTCTTCCCTGTAATAACCCACTGATCACCTGCCAATCACCTGCCAATCACCTATCACCCATCAATCACCCCCTGTCACTGCCACCCATCAATCAGCCCCTAACCTGCCCCTTGTGGGCAATCTGATCACCCACCCACACCAATAGAGCGCCCGCAGATCCGACGTCAGATCACCTCCCAAGTGCATTGCATCTGTTCTCTCCTCTAAACACCCACTAATTACCCATCAATCACCCCCTGTCACCACCTGTCACTGCTACCCATCAGATTAGACCCCTATGTGCCCCTAGGGCACCCAATCACCCGCCCACACCCTCAGACCCCAGCCCTGATCACCTCGCCAGTGCATTGCTTGCATCTATTCCCCCCACTAATCACACCTTGAGACACCCATCAATCACTTCCTGTCACCACCTGTCACCCCCTAGCACACCTACCCATCAGATCAGGCCCTAATTTGCCCAGTGTGGGCTCCTCATCACTCGGCCAAACCCTCAGACCCCCTTCCGATCACCTCCCCAGTGCATTGATTGCATCTATTTTCCCCTCTAACCACCCCCTGAGACACCCATCAATCACCTCCTGTCACCCCCCTAGCACTCTTATCCATCAGATCAGGCCCAATACAACCTGTCATCTAAAAGGCCACCCTGCTTATGACCGGTTCCACAAAATTTGCCCCCCTCATAGACCACCTGTCATCAAAATTTGCAGATGTTTATACCCCTGAACAGTCATTTTGAGACATTTGGTTTCCAGACTACTCACGGTTTTGGGCCCGTAAAATGCCAGGGCAGTATAGGAACCCCATAAGTGACCCCTTTTTAGAAAAAAAGACACCCCAAGGTATTCTGTTAGATGTATGATGAGTTCATAGAAGATTTTATTTTTTGTCAAAAGTTAGCGGAAATTGATTCTTATAGTTTTTTCACAGTGTCATTTTTCACTAACTTGTGACAAAAAAAAAAATCTTCTATGAACTCATCATACACCTAACGGAATACCTTGGGGTGTCTTCTTTCTAAAATAGGGTCACTTGTGGGGTTCCTATACTGCCCTGGCATTTTAGGGGCCCTAAACCGTGATGAGTAGTCTAGAAAACAAATGCCTCAAAATGACCTGTGAATAGGATGTTGGGCCCCTTAGCGCACCTAGGCTGCAAAAAAGTGTCACACATGTCATATCGCCGTTCTCAGGAGAAGTAGTATAATGTGTTTTGGGGTGTATTTTTACACATACCCATGCTGAGTGGGAGAAATCTCTCTGTAAATGGACAATTGTGTGTAAAAAAAAAATCAAAAAATTGTCATTTACAGAGATATTTCTCCCACCCAGCATGGGTATGTGTAAAAATACACCACAAAACACATTATACTACTTCTCCTGAGTACAGCAGTACCACATGTGTGGCACTTTTTTGCACCCTAAGTGCGCTAAGGGGCCCAAAGTTCAATGAGTACCTTTAGGATTTCACAGGTCATTTTGCGACATTTGGTTTCAAGACTACTCCTCACGGTTTAGGGCCCCTAAAATGCCAGGGCAGTATAGGAACCCCACAAATGACCCCATTTTAGAAAGAAGACACCCAAAGGTGTTCCGTTAGGAGTATGGTGAGTTCATAGAAGATTTTATTTTTTGTCACAAGTTAGCGGAAAATGCCACTTTGTGAAAAAAAACAATTAAAATCAATTTCCGCTTACTTGTGACAAAAAAATAAAATCTTCTATGAACTCACCATACACCTAACGGAATACCTTGGGGTGTCTTCTTTCTAAAATGGGGTCACTTGTGGGGTTCCTATACTTCCCTGGCATTTTAGGGGCCCTAAACCGTGAGGAGTAGTCTAGAAAACAAATGCCTCAAAATTACCTGTGAATAGGACGTTGGGCCCCTTAGCGCACCTAGGCTGCAAAAAAGTGTCACACATGTGGTATCACCGTACTCAGGAGAAGTAGTATAATGTGTTTTGTGGTGTATTTTTACACATACCCATGCTGAGTGGGAGAAATATCTCTGTAAATGGACAATTGTGTGTAAAAAAAAAAAAATCAAAAAATTGTCATTTACAGAGATATTTCTCCCACCCAGCATGGGTATGTGCAGTGGCGTACCTAGGGCATTTGACACCCGGTGCTGGGTATTATAAGACACCCCCCCCCCCCCCCCCAAAAAAAAAGTAAAGGGGCAAAAAATGGGTGGCGCTACAACATGCGGCGCGCAAAGCGCGCCGCGGCAAAAAAATGGGCGTAGCCATGACCGGATGAGGGCGGAGCTAACTGTAATTTGACGTGAACCCGGGTGAGAGTGATATGGAGGCTGCCATATTTATTTCCTTTTAAACAATACTAGTTGCCCTGCTAATCTATTTGGCTGCAGTAGTGAACTGAATCACACCAGAAACAAGCATGCTTGTTCAGGGTCTGTGGTTGAAAGAATTAGAGGCAGAGGACCAGCACGGCAGCCAGGCAACTGGTATTGCTTAAAAGGAGATAAATATGGCAGCCTCAATATTATTCTCACCTCGGGTTCCCTTTAAAAGTGCAATGCAAAGACAGTGGGCCCAAGTTTTGGTGACCCTTTCCCCAGAAAATTCACATAATTGTGCAGGTTTTCTCAAGAAAATACACGTAATGTGTGCAGATTTGCCCAGAGAATACGTTCAATCATGTCGGCAGATTTGCCCAGAAAATACATGCAATCATGTCTGCAGATTTGCCCAGAAAATACATGCAATCATGTCTGCAGATTTGCCCAGAGAATACGTTCAATCATGTCTGCAGATTTGCCCAGAAAATACATGCAATCATGTCTGCAGATTTGCCCAGAGAATACGTTCAATCATGTCTGCAGATTTGCCCAGAGAATACGTTCAATCATGTCTGCAGATTTGCCCAGAAAATACATGCAATCATGTCTGCAGATTTGCCCAGAGAATACGTTCAATCATGTCGGCAGATTTGCCCAGAAAATACATGCAATCATGTCTGCAGATTTGCCCAGAGAATATGTTCAATCATGTCGGCAGATTTGCCCAGAAAATACATGCAATCATGTCGGCAGATTTGCCCAGAAAATACATGCAATCATGTCGGCAGATTTGCACAGAAAATACATGCAATCATGTCGGCAGATTTGCCCAGAAAATACATGCAATCGTGTGGCAGACCTGTCCACAAAACACTTCAATCGTCAATAGTTGCCCCCAGTATAGCTAGTATAGTTGCCCCCTGTATAGCTAGTATATTTGCCCCCTGTATAGCTAGTATATTTGCCCCCTGTATAGCTGCCCCCAGTATAGCTAGTATAGCTGCCCCCAGTATAGCTAGTATAGCTGCCCCCAGTATAGCTAGTATAGCTGCCCCCAGTATAGCTGCCCCCCAGTATAGCTAGTATAGCTGCCCCCAGTATAGCTAGTATAGCTGCCCCCAGTATAGCTGCCCCCCAGTATAGCTAGTATAGCTGCCCCCAGTATAGCTAGTATAGCTGCCCCCAGTATAGCTAGTATAGCTGCCCCCAGTATAGCTAGTATAGTTGCCCCCAGTATAGCTAGTATAGCTGCCCCCAGTATAACTAGTATAGTTGCCCCCAGTATAGCTAGTATAGCTGCCCCCAGTATAGCTGCCCCCAGTATAGCTAGTATAGCTGCCCCCCCAGTATAGCTGCCCCTAGTATAGCTGCCCCCAGTATAGCTAGTATAGCTGCCCCCAGTATAGCTAGTATAGCTGCCCCCAGTATAGCTAGTATAGCTGCCCCCAGTATAGCTGTCCCCAGTATAGCTAGTATAGCTGCCCCCAGTATAGCTAGTATAGCTGCCCCCAGTATAGCTAGTTTAGTTGCCCCCAGTATAGCTGCCCCCAGTATAGCTAGTTTAGTTGCCCCCAGTATAGCTAGTTTAGTTACCCCCAGTATAGCTGCCCCCAGTATAGCTAGTTTAGTTGCCCCCAGTATAGCTAGTATAGCTGCCCCAAGTATAGCTGCCCCCAGTATAGCTAGTTTAGTTGCCCCCAGTATAGCTAGTTTAGTTGCCCCCAGTATAGCCAGTACAGTTGCCCCCAGAATAGCTAATATAATTGCCCCCAGAATAGCTAGTATAATTGCCCCCAGAATAGCTAGTATAATTGCCCCCAGTATAGCTAGTTTAGTTGCCCCCAGTGTGAGGAAAGCCTGGAAGGAGGGGTGGCGGGGAGGGGGGCAGGACCCCCCACCTCCCTCACCTGGGTCCCCCTCCTTCTGGCGCTTCCCCCTCCTAATTAGCAGCAGCGGGCAGCAGCGGCGAAGAAGACTCACTCACCTGCTCCTGGCGATACCGGCGGCGCATAACGTCATCCTCACGCGACGCTGGTCTCCGACTTCTCTGTTGCTCACTGTGCTTCCGCCAATCAGGAAGCACAGTGAGCGGTGGAGAAGGCGGAGACCAGCGTCACGTGACGATGACGCTATTTGCCATCGCCTGGAACGCAGGAAGGAGGTAAGTCCTCTTGCCCGCTGCTGCCCGCTGCTGCTAATTAGGAGGGGGAAGCGCCAGAAGGAGGGGACCCAGGTGAGGGAGGTGGGGGGTCCGGCCCCCCTCCCCGCCGCCTTCCCCGCCACCCCTCCTTTCCGTGCTGCTTCCCCCTCCTGTCCTGCACAGGCCTCTGTGGGAGGCCTTGATGACACCCCCTGGGGCGCCCGACACCCGGTGCGGGGCGCCCCCTGCCGCCCTATGGTAGGGACGCTACTGGGTATGTGTAAAAATACACCCCAAAACACATTATACTACTTCTCCTGAGTACGGCAATACCACGTGTGGCACTTTTTTGCAGCCTAACTGCGCTAAGGGGCCAAAAGTCCAATGAGCACCTTTAGGCTTTACAGGGGTGCTTACAATTTAGCACCCCCCAAAATGCCAGGACAGTAAACACACCCCACAAATGACCCCATTTTGGAAAGTAGACCCTTCAAGGTATTCAGGGAGGAGCATAGTGAGTCCGTGGCAGATTTCATTTTTTTTGTCGCAAGTTAGAAGAGATGGAAACTTTTTTCCATTTTTTTGTTGTCACAAAGTGTCATTTTCCGCTAACTTGTGACAAAAAATAAAATCTTCTTTGAACTCACCATGCCTCTCAGTGAATACTTTGGGATGTCTTCTTTCCAAAATGGGGTCATTTGAGGGGTATTTATACTATCCTGGAGTTTTAGCACCTCATGAAACATGACAGGTGGTCAGAAAAGTCAGTGATGCTCCAAAATGGGAAAATTCACTTTTGGCACCATAGTTTGTAAACGCTATAACTTTTACCCAATCCAATAAATATACACTGAATGTTTTTTTTAATCAAAGACATGTAGCAGAATAACTTTCGTGCTCAAATGTATAGGAAATTTTACTTTATTTGAAAAATGTCAGCACAGAAAGTTAAAGTAATTTTTTGACAAAATTCATGTCTTTTTTGATGAATATAATAAAAACTAAAACTCGCAGCAGCAATCAAATAGCACCAAAAGAAAGCTGTATTAGTGACAAGAAAAGGAGTTAAATTCATTTAGGTGGTAGGTTGTATGACTGAGCAATAAACCGTGAAAGCTGCAGTGGTCTGAATGGGGAAAAAGGCTCTGGTCCTTAAGGGGTAGAAAGACTGTGGTCCTCAAGTGGTTAAGTTTTGGCCAAATTAATAGGAGTGCTGATTGGGGAAATTGGCTCTTGGCAGGGTAAAATAGCCTGTGGGGGTTAGATGGTTAATCATAATCTGGTGAAATTCACTTTGATATACAAGTGCTTTGGATTGCAAGCATGTTTCTGGAACTCCTTATCTAACAAAAGTTTAAATAAATATATAAACACACGCACACACACATACACACACATATTCATTTTTCCTCTTTGGGGATGTTGGCTCATTCCTGGAGGGAGCAGTATCCGCAACAGATGGTATTTGTTTTTACTTTTTTGGCAAGGGTGGCCTGTGGTTTCTCTGTTGTTTTTTTTCTTTTTGTAATAATGATATGATATCTAATAGACACTTTAATTACTTGTTTTTCTCATTTGTGTTTCTATTTTGGGGGATCTTTTGTTTTTAATATCCTATTATGTCCCTTTTGATCTCTGAGCTTTGGCTCACTTGGTATATATTATGACTGTGTGCTTCTTTTGTTTGTTTTTTGTCTACAGATCAGTAATAGCAGCATCGTTACAGTGTGTAATGCACCAATGCACAATGATGTGATCCTGAATTATTTAAAGAAAACAATTTAGAAAAATTAGATACCGCAGTAGAGGGAAGCCTCTGGCTAATACTTTTGGTTTGCTAGGTGCTGGTGCAGAAAGGTGTTTTGTTAAAGTGTAAAAAATCTCCTGGGAGAAGAATTATAGGAAAATTAAATTGAATCAGGGCTCCTGTCGAGCCCCACACCCTTTTGGCGGTAATTTAACGCAGCCAAATGGCAAATGCAGCCAAATTGCAGCTTGTGTAGCACCACGTGTGTCAGAACTTGACGTGTGTGTGGTACGATTACCTCTCATCTAAAACCTAGCAAGCACCCAGCTCCCCTGTAAACTAGCAATGATTTACTGAGAAATAATAATTTTTTTAGTTTTTTTTTTTCTTATTATTTCCATTAAAATGCATTTAGGATAAAATAATTCTTAGCATAATGTACCACTCAAAGAAAGCCTAATTGGTGGTGAAAAAATAAGATATAAATCATTTTGTTGTGATAAGTAGTGATAAAGTTATTAGCGAATGAGAGGCATGCTCACAGGTGAAAATGGCTTTTGTCCAGAAGGGGAAAAACTCCTCAGTGGTGAACTGGTTAAGATTATTCTCAAAAGATGCTGTGAAAAAATGTTAGTCTCTTGATGTACACAATTCGTGGTGGTGTGCTCAGTGAAAAGAAAGGTTTATAACAAACGCAGTGGCACACAAAGTTATGGGTATGCACTCCAGATTTGTAAGGATGACTGGTTACTGTTAAAGTTCAATTCAATATATTCTTATGCTTGCTACTTCCACAGCCAATAGGAGCCAGCAATAATAAAAGCCTCCACCACATCCTGATCACTTACCAAGGGGTGGGGACCCAAGATTATAATGGTCAACTGCACTTTTGGGAGCTTTACAGTTAAGGCCCTTTTACACTTAATCAGTTGGTGTGCGTTAGTGTGCGCTAGTGTGCGTTGGTACGCGCTTTTTCCATAGCAGTTCATTGGGAAGAAGATTTCAGTTAAAATGCGTAAAGTGTGAAAGGTGCCATAGGGAAACATGGGCATTACTTTGAAAATCAGTTTTCTTTTCGTTTTAACTGAGAGCAACTGATTAAGTGTAAAAGGGCCCTTAGCCCTCCACCTCTTCAGTCAAATTTGTCTCCGAGGATACAATACTAGTTAACAGTCCTTTACACCTTAACAAAACATAATTGCTCCCAAAGCGTAAAGCAGTATAAACGGTTTATTAAAAATTTTAGAGATACACTCACACTTTGCAGACTTGTTGTTTGGCTTATGGTACCTATACATAATACAATTTTTTTTCATTTTTTTTTCGATTAGATAATTTCGTTTGATTATTCCGTTGTGTTAGTTCAGATTTTTATTGAAAAAAAAAATGGATAATCATTCATTTTTCTTGATTGAAGAAAAAAAGATTATTTTTGATTCGATTATTTTGCTCAAATAAACTGGTAAATCGAAAGTTTTTATAGTACGGTGTATGGGCACCTTTAGAGTGTTTTATAAAACAGGCTCTTCCCCGTATTTAAGCTCCCGGCTGTCCTCCGAGCACTAAGGATGTGCCACAACGCTCAATTCTCCAACGCTCTCCTCCACCACTGCCTTCATTCCCTGTCAAGCTCCCCAGAACATTTTTAGTCACATTTGTGATGCATCATGGGCATGGTCTACCATAATCTATGTAAGAGCAACTATTATACAATGTAGTGTTTGCATCTAAAGCAAAAAAGATTTGAAATCGTGCACTACAACAACAGTGGGCAAAAGCTTAAAATGTTATTCACACTACTCCAGCAGGTCCTAGGCTGTAACATGATCTTGAAAGAGTTGAAAACGGAAAGGAGCGCTCTGTAATGTAACAAAGTTTTAATACATGAACTTGCAATAAACATATACATTTACTGAAGACCACTATTAAAAAAGCATCCTTAGGAGGCAGCCTTTCTATCCACTGTGGCCAGCAGGAGTAGTGGTCCAGATGGCTCTAAGACGCAGGTGCAAGTTGCCCAAGAGATGCGTTCTTACTACTGTGGTCTTCAGTAAGTGCATATGTTTCTTGCGTGTTCATGTGTTACAACTTTGCTACACCGTGGAGCGCTCTTCCGTTTCTTAGAGTTTGGATCTGTTTGGGGCATAAAGAGATAATTTGCATATTCATTAGTGATGCATTGTGGGAGACCGCAGTCATTCACTTAAAGCTGAATTATCGCAAATACTTTCTGTTTTAAGAAGGCAAACTAAACGCAGTGTTAGCTTTTTAGTAGGAGTGTTTTTCAGTCTCTTTTAGTCCCCTTTAACTTCCTAGTAGTTTTGGGTCACCCCGAGCTGCTTGGGTATTCTGTTATAATCAGATAACTGAGCTACTCCACCAGCCAATCCAGCATCTGCATAGCCCCCTCTCTAAAGTAAAACCCATTAGTGGAGCCACTACTGATTGTAAGTGAGCCCACTACAAAGCCTCGCCCATTGGTCTTTGCTGTTTTAAATGTTGGCATTTTAAATATTGCTGTCTGCAATAAGAAACTTGAGATTCACATGCATTTCTCAGTTTTATAGATTAGTGGTTGTTTCCTAGTGATTGGAATGGTGTGACTTTGTCCTTTTTGTTGGTAATTCAAACTCTTCGCTCTCTCTAGAATACATCTATTCTCAGTGACGCATATACATTCAATGATCTAGAACCCATTAATATGATATAGAGAAACACTTCTGCCAAATTTACCTGCAATATTTTTTCTTAATTTCAAGGTCTGCAGGGCTTATTGGTGTAAATATAACCATAATGTCTTTCCATCAATGGCAGTTGCCCTGGTCACACTGTAAAACCAGTGATGCATGACTTATTATGTGTGTAATATATAGGGGTGAACTGGGTTTAATTCAGGACTTGGAGACCTTCAAAGTCAAACTTCTCAAGTGGAACAGGTCAAACAGAAGAGAAACGAGTTTATTTCTGTAGCTTCCATTTCTCTCATGAGTATGGGCGTTCCTCACTGCTACTTTGTAAGTTTTAAAGGGTACCTGAAGTAACCTGATAAAATAAATATATACAGTATGTACACTCCTGGTCCTACACAGAACTAGGCTGTGTTCCTTGTTCTTACTGTAAGGGATCAACATCCAGAGCTGTACATGACACTTTCTTAGCGACCAAACATAAAGAGGAAGTGTAACAAAGGATTGAACTTCATCCCAATCAGTAGCTAATAACCCTTTTCCCATGAGAAATCTTTACCTTTTCTCGAATAGATCATCATGGATCTGTATGGCTGATCTTGTGGTGAAACCCACCCCACAGTGTGATATCAGGACCTAGGACCTACCAGTTTTCTTTTAATTAATAGAGTTATTACTGAAACTGAGAGTAGGATTAGGTGTTGGGGGAAGTGATTATTAGACCACGAAGAAGAACATCTTTCAACATTAGTCTCGAGGTAGTATTTTGTGGTGGGCAAGAAGTACATTGCAAGAAAGGCCACGTCCACAATGACCATTGTGTTGCGTTCCCTGTGACAGCGGGAATGCAACGTAACAAGTTGCGTCACATACAGTCTATGAAAAGTATGCTTTACTGTAACATTTAATGTGCATGTTATAGAGGAACTCCAGTGAAAATAATGTAATAAAAAAGTGCTTCATGTTTACAATAATTATGTATAAATGATTTAGTCAGTGTTTTCCCATTGTAAAATCTTTCCTCTTCCTGGTTTACATTTTGACATTTACCACATGGTGACATTTTTACTGCTGGCAGGTGATATCAGTGGAAGGAGATGCTGCTTGCTTTTTTGGCAGTTCGACCCAGCTGTAAACAGCTTTTATTTTCCACAATGCAATGAGGTTCACAGACAGGAAACTGTCAGGACCATGGTCCTGACATCACTCTGTGGGAGGGGTTTCACCACAATATCAGCCATACAGAGCCCCCTGATGACCCGTTTGTGAAAAGGAAAAGATTTCTCATGTAAAAGTGGGGTATCAGCTACTGATTGGGATGAATTTCAATTCTTGGTCACGGTTTCTCTTTAAGCATTAATGCATGCATTTAACTGCATTTTGGTGAGATATTTAACTAGATTGGTTAGATATTTCTCCTCTGCAAAATGGGGGGAGGTGGCCAGATTTCTTATCATTCTTAATTTTCCTTTGGATTTGTCGTAAATAGCTTTGGTCACAGGACAGTGTGTACACATGTATACAATACTTATGCAGGAGGCCTGCATATCATTTATTGTAGAGTCTTGTAAGTTCCAATAATATTCACTAGTAGATGTAATTTTTTAATGGGTTAATATACTTCTGTGGAGCACCAATAGAGCGAAGGCTCAAGTAACTGAATTGTATTGGAGAGGAGTATATTTTTGAAGTTTTTTGAGACTGTCCAGTAGCGTATTGATTTTTACAGATGGATGCGTGAGACCAGAGTGAGAAAACTTACCTCCGCAGCGTTCCTGAGGTGACTCTGGCAACCCCAGTGGAATCAGAAGCCACACACTAGTCTTATGTACTCCAGTGGCACTATTAGCTGTTGGAGTAAAAACATTCATTCAAGCCACAGGAATGACCAATGAGTCACTCCGAGTCCCTTAGTAAAACAGCAGAGATTGATAGGAGTTGGTGGATGCAGCTATTTAAGGCTGTCCTGTTCCAGAATTCCTTGTCCATCGTAGTGTTAGTTGCTGTTTTAAACTTCTTGGGTGTGCTGTGGACTATCTTCTGTTGCGACTTTGCTTGACCTGCTTAATTCCTGTTTGGATTGATGCCTATACCGACCTATGCTTGTTTTTTTTTTTCACTTTCAAAGCTTTATTGTCTTCAAAATGGTAACATGACATAGTAAACAGTGAGACAAAGAGAATGAAGCATAATATAACCTTAATAATGGGTACAATCTTCAAGATAGCATTAAGCATCAGACTTTACAGTGTATGGGGTGATCAGTTCAGAATTTAGCAGCATATGTATTCAGCAGTCAAACAATCTAATGGGACTTTGGGCTGTGTAGCAGTGACCAGTGTATGTGGGGATATTACATCTAGAGAGAGTTAGGGGGTTCCCCATATCTACATCATCAACTGCATTATGAGGTTAGGTTCCCTCTTGCATTACATCTTTATATTCCTGTGAGTCTTTAAAATCATACCATAATGCCCACGTTTTCACGTAGAGATCCATCCTGTCTTGTGCTGCCAGGATTATCTCCTCCATATCCGCAATCCCATTCACTCGGCTCCACCACATTGCCATAGTAGGTACAGTGTCTGATCTCCAATGTAAGGGGATCAGGGCTTTAGCTGCATTTAGTAAATGTATCAACACACAGCGTTTGTATGATTTAGAGGAGAAGGGGATCATGTGAAGTAGGTAGGCTTCTGGAGTGAAGGGGATGTGGACAGAGGAGATCCTCCGAGCCCAGGCGTGTACATTTTGCCAGAAGGGTTGAATTTTTCCGCATGTCCAGAATATATGGAGGAGAGAGCCTCCCTCTTTTGAACATCTCCAACAGTTGTCATTCGGAATCAATTTAGCCTTGTATAACTTATCAGGTGTTTTATACCAGTGGGTCAAGATCTTATATCCCAGTTCTTGGGTATTGGCGTTTAAAGAGCCCTTATGGATGTTTGTCAAAGCTGTGTCCCATAAATCAGAGGGGATCTGCTTGCCCAGACTAGATTCCCATTTGTTTTGGAAGGAGAGAGAGTCGGGTATCTCGAGGCCTAGCAGCAAATTGTACAGTAGGGAGACTGTATGTCGGTGTTGGTTTTCTCCTATAGACCTATGCTTGTTTTGACTAGGTTTCTGCTTGGCCCCTGGTTAATACGCCTGACTATTTGATCACCCCTTTATGATATAATAGACACATAGATCATCATGGGCGTCTTTGTGGCTGATATTGTAGTGAAATCCCTCCCATAGTGTGATGTCAGGACCATGGCCCTGACAGTTCTGTCTGTAAACCTCATTGCATTGTGGGAAATATTTCCAACTGCCGAGTAAACCGTTGCGGAATGTTCGTTTACCGAAACAGACATCACTTGGGAGGTCTAAAGATGTCGCCACCTGTGATAAATTTCACAATGTAAATCAGGGTGAGGAAAGATTTTACAATAGGAAACTAATAAAATAAAACGTATAAATTAATATTGTAAAAAAAAAAGTATTCATTTTGTTATTTTCACTACTGTTCCTCTTTAACCTCTTAAGGACTACGGGCTTAAAGTGGACCCAAATTAAAAATACAAGATTTCAGAAATAAAATCTATTTTCTAAATTATAATAAGAGCAGCCTTTTTTCAGCAGCATGATGGCAAATATAAAATATTTTATATTTATTTTGGAGGTACCCCTCCCTTCCTTTTCATATTGGCCACTGCAGCTTTAAGGCCAAGCTGCAGGGTCACACAACACAGTACACATCCTTTTCTCCCCACCAACAGAAATTTCTGCTGGTGGGGTCTGATCGCCCCCCTAGTGTTTTTTTTTTTTTTATAAATATTTATGTCTTTATTTTTATTATTTTTTACTATTTATTATTTTTTTCTCAAACCTCTCCCTCCCCCAGCCAGCCAATCCTGGCGACCAGCTGTCATAGGCTTCTGCCTATGAGAGCCGATCGCTCTCTAGTGTCCCAGGGGGGCAGCCGTGTCACACGGCTGTCCCCAGTACAGCGCTGCTGCAGAGCGTAGCGCTGTGCAAGGTAATTAGACAGCGGTTTCGCCATCTAACAGTCTCCAGAGCGGCGATCGCCACTTGGAGACTGAAGGTCTCCCCCTACCAACAGAAGATGCATGCTCAGTCCACAGCGCGATCTCCTGCACTACGAGACCCATGGACATTATGGCGATCGGGGCTGCTGCCGCAGTCACGCCCATCAGCATGACGCGTTCGGCAAGCAGTTAAGGGGAACTTGAACTGAGTAAAATTATTTAAAATAAACACATGATGTACCTGCAAGTGAATATTACATACTTACTTCGCCGTCAATTCCTCTTAGAAGCTCACCTTTTTCTTCTAACAATGGTCTATTCCGGTTCTGGCAAGATTTTGTCAGAATTGAAGTATATCATTTGCTGTCAGTTATATATCAGTTATAGCTGAAAGGACAACTGATGTGCAAGGTAATGCCCATGTTTCCCTAAGGTTCAAGTGTTGGAGACGGAGAATTTCATCGATCACAGTGGACAAACAGGAAGCAGGAGAGGAGTAAGAGTGTGTATGTTTGGCTTTTTATTTTCAATTCAGGTTTGCTTTTAGTGTGCTTGAAATGGAGTTGAGGTGCAGTAAGTCCTAGCTTTTACATCAGAACTTTCTGCTTAAGCTGATATAATATATACGGAGTGTATCAGTATCACAGGTATTATGCACACTGCTCAAATTCTAAGATTGACTGAAAGTATGCCCTGACATTCCCCTGACGCAGTCATTCGTGTGTTTTGTTTGATGCTGTGATGCACCAGCATTGGTTAACCCCGTTCCCTTGCCCAGAATTCTGCTGGAGCTTGCTACATTATTTTACCATTTTGTAAGCGTGCTCAGCTTATGATTTTTATAATAAGACAAATTAGGAAGCGGCTGCAGCCGGCAGGACTGGGTAGGGAAATTTATGGAATTAATTTCAAAATGCTAATATTTTTGTCAAAAACATTTAAATTATTTCATTATGCGTTTCAAATTTACACAATGATCTAATGAAGATTAAATGGGTAATATTTGTTTTTTTTCTCTTTACCAAAAACAGCATTCAAACGAAGGGGTCATTAAGTCAGTGGAGATGTACAATATCCCATACACAGCATACACAGCACTTTGGTCTTGGCCTCACCGTATAGGTTTAGAATGCATAGGCTTGTGAATGGGACATTAGGGATGCAATGCCAAGATGTTTCTTATATTTCACTATAGGGACATGTGTGCTGTTCTTTCCTGACAGAGCATATTGTATAATGAAAGAGTAAGGCCTTATTCACACTTCGTGCACTTCTGTCTGCTTTTTTTCAGCTCATAGGCCTCGTTCACATCATACGCGTTTCCGTGCGCATTCAGAAGCACGTATGATGTGCTGAAACGCAGGAACGGCAGAAGGGCATAGATTGCCCTTCTACCGTTCACATCTACTGCGCTGCGCAGAAGTACGATGCGCTAGGAAGCGCTTGTCTCCTGCTGCCTGCATTTTGCCCGGAAGTGCAGAGCTGATTCCATCGCTTTTAATGGATGGGATCAGCAGTGCAGCGGGCAGCTGCGCAGATGGCGTGCGATCGTATGCGTTGCGTTCAGATCGCACAGACATCTGCACTAGCTAGATGTGAACGAGGCCATAACGTTAACAGATACATGTTGCTGAAAAAAAGCAGGGTGCCTTACACTTATAATGCTAAATAGCGTTATAAGTGTTAAAAAATGCAGGAGGTGGGGGTAAGTTTTAGGCAGCGGGGGTCGGGGGGGAAAAAGAGTCGATCACCTTGTGACTTTGGTCCCTGCATGATGATTGGCTGGCTGCAGGACTTCTGCAAACCAGCTAGGAAGCGAAGGAGCGATCGCTGGTCAGGACAAGGTAATGTATGCGTATGCACACATCCTCCCTCCACCTAATCCTACTCCCTCCACCCCCGCTGCCTAACACCAGTTGCCCCCCCCCCGACCCCCGCTGCCTAACACTAGCCCCCTCTATTTTTTAATGGCGCACCGTTCCACCAATAAATGTATCATAAAACGCAATTCACCATTTTACTTTATTAAACAATGTATTTACATTAAAACTGCTAAATAGCTTTTTATGATACGTACAACAGCAGAATGGTGCGCCATTTTTCACCCGGTGCCATTTTTAACTGGACCCATGGGGATTCTCATGTATAATGTGATTTTATGCTGCTGATCACCGAT
The DNA here is from genome assembly GCF_040937935.1 of Hyperolius riggenbachi. NCBI lineage: Eukaryota > Metazoa > Chordata > Amphibia > Anura > Hyperoliidae > Hyperolius > Hyperolius riggenbachi. The sequence goes on from NC_090652.1 coordinate 107,802,692, forward strand.
TTTTTTTTTTTTTTTTTTTTTATATATTTTTTTCCCCCGCATGTGAATTCGGATGCAGTTTAGTGATTTCAATTTGCATTGTGGGAAAAAGACACAAATTACAGAAGGGGAAACTACTTTATACAAGGCTGGACTTATCGTTTTTGTGCCCTTAGGCGAAGTACGTTGTGTCTGCCCTTTCTTGTGCAGCAGCGCCCCTCCCATTCCATGTGCAGCCCCCTCTTTCATGTGTATTGTCCTTGTAGAGCAACCCCTTTCTTTCATGAACAGTTCCCTAGAGCATCAGTTTCGCTTATTCATGTGTTGCTTCCCACTTTCAGTCTACTCTTTCATATGTAGCAACCCCACTTTCATGTTCAGGTGCCGCCTCAGGCTGCAGCCACCCAAAGCCTGGGCCTTTGTGGCCTTTCCAGAGATCTGGCCCTGACTTATATGTATGTTATATATTGATAGTGCTAGGCTGAGGATTACACAGAATAAGCACGTATCTGCTGTCCAGATTTGACTTTTATTTAGTGGTCTAGGTTTACAGCTATCCATGGGGAGGATACAGGGTTTGTTTACCTGGTGCTGCCTCTAAGTGGTTTCCCGTCCTGGTCTGACGTGGGCTGGTGTTGTGTTCGTCCTCGCCCGCCCCCTCCGGCGGCGTGTCTGGGCGTGGGGGCGGGGCCTGGCGGACGCGCCGTGTGGGTTGCTTGGCGGCCTTCGCGTGGTGTCTGCCTGCCCCGCCCCGCCGCCCGGCGGTTGTTCGGGCGGGTGGGCGGTGCTGTGCTGACGCTGCGGGTGGATGAGTTGCGTCTGCCCGCGGCGTCGGCCGGCTCCGCCCTCCCGCCCGGCATTGGCCGCTGGTGGGGGCGGGCGTGGCGTGACCTCTCCGTCCATTCCGGACCTTGGGGGGAATAAATAGGAGGCGACACAGGAAGAGTTATACCTCCAGAGGAAGCCGGAAGTCCGGCGAAACCGGTCGAGGACGCATGTGCTGCGTCCCGGCCTCCCTGCACCACGCACCTGGGACCTGCCTGGCCACTACCCTTGCTCCTGGACATCCAGCTCACCCGGCAGCCTCACCTAGCATTCAGCATCTGTCAGCCTCAGCCGGAGACCAACCTACAATGACTGATCAGTCACAGAACATCCAAGCTGCCTAGCGAGTTACTCCTGGCTGACTCCAGTGGAGAACCACAGCACATGTAAGAACGTTCCATGTTGCTTAAAATCTTGGTTTTTTCCTCATGCTGCCAATAACTGGCTAAACTGCACTGGGGGCCTGCTTGCTGCTTTGCTTATGCTGCTATCCACCTGATTGAACTGTGCTGAATGCCGTTACTAACCTGATTGAACTGGGCTGAAGCTGTGTGTGGCGTATACTATACCTTATGAAGGGAAGCTGTACGCCTGGACGCCTCTCCCTGTTGCTTTGATTAGAGGCTTATGCTGCTGTGGCTTACTACTCTTGCTGGGCTCCCTTGCCTATTGTTCCCCGTTGGACATAACGATCCTGGCTTATCAATCTGCTAGCCCAATGTTCCTTTCTATGGTGTTCACACTGGGAATACATGAACTAACACAATGATACTTGATGTTATTGCATTGAATTGTCCGTTTGGTCTACAACTGGAACTTTCATATTTTCCACGTGGATTTGGTCTTACGATCCAATATTAATGTGTGGACCAGATAAGATCATAGGCTGATTGGACATTGGGAGTCTGACCTCAGACGGATATACCGGTGACTGTGGGCTTGCAGTGGGGCAGATGCATATGCATCACTGCAATTTTGATCATAGGTTAAGTTGAGGCTATTTTTGAGTAAGGGAGATTGTAGGTTGCAGGGGAGGGGCTTGTCAGGTGGGGTGGGTGCCTGGTGTGGGAGGTTTGGGAGGCTCACATTTTTAAATGGTTGTGTTTTGATACAGTAATCAATAAAAGTTTTTTGTAGATATTTTCATAAAAAGAATCTGAGTAGATTTTGTTTGGTCTGGTCCATACCCACCTATATACATCTCACAGTGTTTTGATTTGCAGCCACCCAAAGCCTGGGCCTTTGTGGCCTTTCCAGAGATCTGGCCCTGACTTATATGTATGTTATATATTGATAGTGCTAGGCTGAGGATTACACAGAATAAGCACGTATCTGCTGTCCAGATCTGACTTTTATTTAGTGGTCTAGGTTTACAGCTATCCATACACCGAAGCAGGGGTCGAGTCCTGCGTGAACGCGGGGGAACGGCGTTCACCCACTTTTTTTGGACAGTGGACGCCGTCCCCCCTAGCACCCTGGAGGGGAGCAGCACAGCAGAGAGGAGCATTGTGCGCAGCTTGGGGAAGGGCGGACGTTTCCCCCTCCTCCCTCACCTTGGGGCTCTTCTCCGTGGCTCTCCCCTCCATAAAGAATGCGGCGGCGGTGGCTGGCAGTGGTGACTGGCAGCGGCATCAGTGGGCGGGACTTACCTCCTCCAGTGTTCCGGGTTGACGCTGTTCGTGCAGCTACTCTGGTCTTCACTAGACCAGAGTAGCTGCACGAACAGCGTCCACTTGCTGGAACGCTGGAGGAGGTAAGTCCCGCCCACTGATGCCGCTGCCAGTCACCGCCGCCAGCCACCGCCGCCGCCGCCGCCGCATTCTTTATGGAGGGGAGAGCCACGGAGAGGAGCCCCAAGGTGAGGGAGGGGGGGGGGGGGGAGAAACGTCCGCCCTTCCCCACGCTGCGCACAATGCTCCTCTCTGCTGTGCTGCTCCCCTCCAGCTGGGGGGGGGGGGGCACCTATTCACCTGGCTACATATACTGGGGCCACTATACACCTGGCTATATATACTGGGGCCACTATACACCTGGTTACATATACTGGGGCCACTATACACCTGGCTACATATATTGGGACCACTATACACCTGGCTACATATACTGGGGCCACTATACACCTGGTTACATACACTGGGGCCACTATACACCTGGCTACATATACTGGGGCCACTATACACCTGGCTACATATATTGGGGCCACTATACACCTGGCTACATATATTGGGGCCACTATACACCTGGCTAAATATATTGGGGCCACTATACACCTGGCTACATATATTGGGGCCACTATACACCTGGTTACATATACTGGGGACACCTATACACCTGGATACATATACTGGGGACACCTATACACCTGGATACATATACTGGGGACACCTATACACCTGGATACATATACTGGGCACATATACACCTGGCTACATATACTGGGGCCACTATACACCTGGCTACATATACTGGGGCCACTATACACCTGGCTACATATACTGGGGCCACTATACACCTGGCTACATATACTGGGGCCACTATACACCTGGCTACATACACTGGGGCCACTATACACCTGGCTACATATACTGGGGCCACTATACACCTGGCTACATATACTGGGGCCACTATACACCTGGCTACATATACTGGGGCCACTATACACCTGGCTACATATACTGGGCACATATACACCTGGCTACATATACTGGGCACATATACACCTGGCTACATATACTGAGCACATATACTGGGCACATATACACCTGGCTACATATACTGGGCACATATACACCTGGCTACATATACTGGGGACACCTATACACCTGGCTATACTGGGGACACCTATACACCTGGCTATACTGGGGGCACCTATACACCTGGCTATACTGGGGACACCTGAACACCTGGTTACATATACTGGGGACACCTGAACACCTGGTTACATATACTGGGGACACCTATAGACCTGGCTACCTATTCTGGGGACATCTATACACTTGGCCACCTATTCTGGGAATATCTATACACCTGACCACCTATTCTAAGGACATCTCTACACCTGGCTACCTATTCTGGTGACATCTCTACATCTGGCCGCCTATTCTGGGGACAACTATACACATGGCTACTTATACTGGGGACACCTGTAGACCTGGCTAGCTATACTGGGGGTACCTATTTTGGGAGAACTGCTGTCAGATCTGTATTTTTGGGGAACCGCTGATGCCAGATTATGTGTATTTTGGGGAACCGCTGCCAGATTGTGTATGTTGGGGGACCACTACTGCCAGATTACATGTATTTTGGGTGTTACGTGTATTTTGGATGATCCACTGCTAGGTTTCGCGTATTTTGGGGAACTGCTTCCAGATTATGTGTATGTTGGGGGAACTGCTGCTGCCAGATTGTCTATTTTGGGGGAACCACTGCCATATTATCTGTATTTTGGAGGAACCTCTGCCAGATTATGTGTATTTTTGGTGAAATGCTGTTAGAAATGCTGGGGATACACTACGACAGAGCTCAAATTTCCCCTGGCAAACCTTTTATACCACTGCTAAGGCCATGTATATTTGGCCCCACCCATGACCACGCCCACGCTATGCTTGACCACGCCCATTTTTTTGCGCGCCGCGCGTAGGGATTTTTAGGGTAAGTCCACTCACTTCTTTTTCCAGGACTAGACCCCTGCACCGAAGGAATTACCAGCACTTCAGCATAGAACAACCAGGGTTAAAAATATCTTCTCATGGCTCTATATGCATTGTGCCACCACCATTGCAATACGTCGATATACAATAGCCAGAAAAGAGAGAGGACAGGCACCAATGCTCGAATAAGTCTGCCTATGTGTACACAGAAGGATGCCGCAATAGCAGCATAGGGGGCGATATACAGGCTGGGAACGCGAAGAATCACTTGCGTTCCCATGCCTGCCGGCCGGTGATGGCCAAATCGGAAGTGTTCGCCGGTGGGTCCTGGAGCGTCAGAGCTTTCTTTGTTTTCAACAGCATTTCCTGAACAGCAGTTTAACTGCCAAAATAGCAAGATACCAGCCGGCCTCCCTAATCACTTGCACACTATTATGTCAGTTAGATTTTGCAACTGTTGTTCAGGAAATGCTGTTAAAAACAAAGAAAGCCTTGAGAATCCTCCTTAAAAAGATGGACTGGCCCAAAACCTGTCATCTGTCACATTTTTTAACATTTTTTAACATTTTTAACTGCCTACTTTTTTCACGAAAGAACCCCTTTAAGGATCACTTTAATGCAACTTAAAGATGAAGTCACCTACTACCAGCGCAATCAAAAAGTATAAAGGACAGCTCTTTAGAAGACCCTGTGATGCACCCAAATCTCAGCTTTTGTTTACCACTTTTCTAGAAGACCAATTTGCATTTCCTCCTGGGTGTATAAAGACTTCTGAAACTGACAACATTTTGATGCCATTTTTTTTCTTTTCAATGTTTTGGCTGAAACAAAAATGTCTAGCAATCGCTCATAGCTGGAAGGAAAAACCAAAAACTGGCTCAGTGTGTCAGCATGATTAATGACTTTGTAAGCAGAGCTGTACAATTTTACTTTTGGCCTTCAGATACTTTGTGAAGGACCAGGATGGCTATGAATAAGCACTACAATTCAGAATTGTACAGAATTGCATTTAGGAGCTTGTGAAATGAGCTAATAAAGGGACTGATAGCGAAACACAGCACAGAATTAATTAAAAGCTATTGAATGTTGATTATTTTTTTAAATGTTTAATCCTTAAAGAGAACCCGAGGTGGGAATTACTTTTACTATTGGGGCACAGAGGCTGGTTGTGCGCACTAAGACCAGCCTCTGTTGCCCCATCGTGTGCCTCCATGTCCCCCCTGCTCGCCGCTATACCCCCCGCATTGCTGGCGACACGCAGCGTGTCGCCAGCTCAATGTTTACCTTGCGCTGTCAGTCAGCGCTGCTCCCCTGCCTCCTCCGCATCGGCGCACCCGCCCGTGTCCCTTCCCTCCCGCTGATAGGAGGGAAGTGACGCGGCGGGTGGCGCCGATGCGGAGGAGGCGGGGGAGCGGCGCTGACTGACAGCGCAAGGTAAACATTGAGCTGGCGACACAGCCAGCAATGCGGGGGGTATAGCGGCGAGCAGGGGGGACATGGAGGCACACGATGGGGCAACAGAGGCTGGTCTTAGTGCGCACAACCAGCCTCTGTGCCCCAATAGTAAAAGTAATTCCCACCTCGGGTTCTCTTTAAACTAAAATAAACATTTAAGCTTACAACAAACTTCAGAATATAAAGTTTAATTATTTTTCAACTGTTACTAGATGAACCTTATTAACCACTTAATGACATGCTGACTTATAAAAACGTCCTGCTAGAGCCTCTTAATGGCTCCAGGACATTTTTATAAGTCAGACAGAGCTGCTGCCACTGTGCTCGTGCACGTGTGCGCTCCCGCAGGTGCATGTGCATCCCCGTGCACGTGAAAATAGTGAACCCCCCCAAAAAAATACACCTTTATTTCCAAATTATATATTGTCACCATACTTTGTACTAGGGACATAATTAAAATCTTGTGATAACCAGAACAAATGGGCAGATAAAATGTGTGGGTTTTATGCAGTGTTTATTTTAAAACCATAGGGGATGAAATTGGAGAAATAGTGTATTTTTTCATTTTTTCCTTGTATTTCCCTTTAAAATGCATAGAAAATAAAGTAATTACTGAAAACAAATATCAACCCCAAAAAGCTCAATTGGTGGTGAAAAAAAACAAGATATAGATCATTTGTGATTGGTAGTGATTAAAGTGGACCCGAATTAAAAATACAAGATTTCAGAAAAAAAAAATATTTTCTAAATTATAATGATAAATAGCAGTCTTTTTTTCAGCTGCATGATGACAAATATAAAATATTTTACATTTATTGGCGGAACCCCTCCTTTCCTTTCATATTGCCGGAATTTTTCCGGCAAACTGGTGGAGGAGATAAAAACAAAAACAAAACACAAGCTGCTACTGATGATGTCACAGGGGAGGTGATCTCAGCTTGTGTGAAATTTCACATAGACGATGCCCCTGTGAGGGAGGGTAGCTGATGACAAACACACCCATGATCTAAAACCTCCTATTAAGCTCAGAAGTAATGGCTACCACCTGTATAACCATAGTTATGAAAAGAGAAGGGTGAAAAGCATACACTGAAATTCTTATAGGCTTAAAGGAGTGTTTATTTATCTTTGTATGTGTCAGAGTGGTGCAACTAAATATTTAAATTAAATATTTAAAAATATTTAAATTAAAAAAATGTTTGGTTTTGGTACGGTTTAAGCTATTGGCAAATGAAAGGAATGAGCACGGAAAGGGTAAAAACGCCTTGGGGTGAAGTGGTTAAACTAGCAAAAGAGTCCTTTAAGCTGAGGGATGAGAAGTGGTGTAGTAATAGGGGATAGAGATGCTGTGATCACAACAGATAACCTGGACCAGAAGGGTCTCATCCGCTGTATTTGTTCTTCCTTGGTACCATACAGGTAGGCGCATAACAACAACTCCCTTCCTAAGCAAAGTTGTCATGCCCCGCCCTGGACCCTTTCCCCCAACATGGCAAGTCACCCCTCTCCCCACAGAGTAAACACAGTGAAGCAATGTAATATTTACCTGCTCCAGTGCTTTGTTGGGTCTCCTCCTCTTCTTCCTGGGAGCCACTTGCTCTATGTTGAATACCCGGCTCTCTATCATGTGGCATGCACTGGGAGCTGGCGGTATGTAAGCTCCCAGAGTAGTGGCTGAAGGGAAGAAGAGGAGACCCGACAAAAATGCTGGAGCAATTAAATATTACTCTGCAATAGGAGGCAGAGAAGCAGGCCCCCATAGCCTTTGGGCCACCTCGCATTCCTGGAGGTCACTGGGGCTATTGTTATACCTCTATATGATGGTAATTAGTGGTGGGCACACAGAGTAACTACGAGTACATAGCTATTTGTAACCAAATTTAAATTAGACAGCGCTGCCTGTGGCAGAGGGGGTTAACTTACCAATGCCACCAGCTGATGTGCTTTACTCGTCACTCCCATGCTTCCTTCTTCTTAAGCATAGGAATGACATGGAACGCAATGTGGTACGCAAGTGGAGCGCATCAGCTAAGGCAGCAGCATGGGTAAGTTAACTACCCTATGCTGTGGGCAGTGCTAATTTAAGTAGCTCATAGCTACTCGGTGTGCACACTTCTACTGATGATGATCACTTTTTTATGTGCTTTGAGAAGCAGTAAGCTATACAAACTGGTCCAGAAACTGGCTTAAGCGGGCTCCGTTCTGATCGTGATTTTATCCATACTCGCTGCACATGTTGTGTTGTGATTGTCGCACATTCGGAGGGGTTTCACTTAGTAATTGCATTTGTGATTTGCAATGGAAGAGGGAAAATGCTTAAACTGATGGATTGCAAATCTGCAAAAAAATTGCATACCACCAAATCTGATTGCTATTGCATCACACTAATGGAAACGTACTAGTGCGATTCATTAGAGAGCAGAGCCACAAACAACCCGCAAAATGTTCTCTCCAGAAGAGTGCTTTTTAAAAAAAAAACACATTTGTTCAATTCTTTTGATTTTTGTTTTAGTATTATTTCTTGCAGACCTAGAAACTAGTGTCATAGTTGTAATCAAGTGCTTCTTTTCACCTTGTTCCTTTATTCAAGTTCATTGCTGCTTTGTAGTTTCCTCCAGCTTTTGAACACAGTTTGTGTGAAGTTAGAACAGTTTAATGGTGTTAGAGCTCTCGTGAAAGAAACCAAGACTATGACAGAATGTCCCACCGCTCCCAGCAATGTTCCCAGATGAAGCCATTGTTGCATTTGAATGTTGCTACTACAGCGGCTTTTTGAGATTTGTTTTGAAACTAGTACAATGGTCTTTGTGAATCATTAACGTTAGAATAGATCATACTGGTAATGAGAATAAAGCGTTCAACAGTTTCCTATGCAGAATATACTGCTGAAGGGTCCACCTGCCCTTCAAGCCTTGTACTATTAGAACACTTTAGCTTTCTTTTAACTTGTACCTTCATGATTGCAATAACAAATTGTACATTTAAATTATCCTCACATAGTAAGATTAACTGGGTATATACGAATTACTATGGACCCAGGCCTAGCTCTTTTGAATCTGGGCCTGGACATTATACCTGCCCAATACAGATTACTTATAGCAAATATGTTACTGGCCACAAAGGTTGCTATATCAAGGCACTGGAAATACCCAGTCTGCCCCACTTTACCCGAAATTATTCAGATAGTGAATGTGAACTTTACATATGAAATTATGTATGCTAACTCAACTGGCCAAACCGAAAACACTATAAAGAAATGGGGGGATGAGAGTGTTGACCCACAGAGGCTACAAGAAATTATAAGTTTACAGGGCACACTATTATAACTTCTCTGCACAACCACCTGGAGGTCTAGGAAGAGTAGTGAAGGAAGTGGAGAGCGATACTGTACAATCACATAGAAGGCAAGATGTTTAATTTTTGGTTTGATTTTTGTATTGTTCTACTTACTTTTTTTTCTTTATTCTCGTAGCACGGCAAGTTTCATGACCATAATCATTGTTTCAATGTCAGCGTCAGCAATGCTTTGGACTGATGTGTAGACTGGTTGAGTGCTATGTTATTTTTATAAAAAGTGTCTGTATTTGTAAAGATGTGATCTTGTAACAGGCTGTTTTTCTATCTTGCCACAATAAAAAGATTTAAAAACAAACAAATTATCCTCACATATCCATAGTACAGAGCTACTGAAGCCACCAATGTCAATTCTACATAAAATGGAGTCCTGGGAAAAAAGGAGCATGGGGCCCCCTAGACTCTGACCCCTTCTAACCCCCAATTATAGCAGAGTGTTATTAGGCGATGAGCATCCCCTGAAACCCAATGCAGCATTAGGTTGGTTGCCCCTAGTCACAAAGACAAAAGCATTAGATGCCCTCATTGTCCTCCTCCCCCTCCTGACCCAAATTCAGCATTAACTGTGCCCATTGGCCTTGCATTTCAAGTTAGCAGTGGACCGTTTTTCCAAGTCGGTAGAATTCAGGTGACCAGGACACCAATGTAACTGCAAGCTTACAGCATAGCGTCAGGAATTAGATGCCTTTTAGTTTTGGGTAAAATGCAAAGATAGTACAACTTTTTTTTATTTTATTTCTGACGATGTTCAAATCTAGATTTTATTTTGTTTGTATTGAGAAAAGTGCATTTTGCTTGAAGGTGGAAAGGAGAAGAGCAGTGGCGTCTCTAGGGGCGGACGCAGGGGGCGGGGAGCTCCGGGTGTCATCATGGGAAGGGGGTGACACCCGGGCAGAAGTCCATTGACGGCAGGGAAATGTAGTGAGGATGAAGGGAAGGGGCCAACTTCATTCCTCCTTCCCTCACTGCTGGACAAAGGAGGGGGTCCTTTGCAGCGTGCAGGGCAGCTTTATAAGTCTCTATCACCTGACCGGCTGCTCCTGATGTACCCTCCATATTGATTCAGCGCAGGCAGAAATGAAGGTACACCATCCATCCACCAGCCGGCTGCTCTCACTACTTCCTGTTCTCTGCATGTTGCGTTATTACACGGGATGTGCAATGAGAGAAGGAAAGAGAGTGGTCGGCTTGTGATGAGGATGGACAGTGTACTCTTCATTCCTGCCTGCGCTGATTCAACAGGGAGGGAACATCAGGAGCAGCCGAGCAGGTGATAGAGACATATCAAGCCGCACTCTGCAAATGGGGAGACCAAGGAGGGAGTGCCGTAGTGAGGGGGAATAACTTGGTCTTCTTGTGAGTGCGTGGGGAGAGGGGAGCAGGCAGTCCCGACACCAAAAGCTGATGCAGCTGATCAAACTCTCCCAAACTCCCACAGTAGCTATTCCATGCCGCCGAAGTTCAACAAGGATGCACACATAGTTAACAGCACACATGATTAAACAGGATAAGTGCTAAACTATTATGACTCCCTGTGGCTCTTAGTGCAGTCTTACAGAGCCCCCCTCCCCCGCAATGATGTTTTTCCTGAGCAACAGGCTAAGTACACAGGGAAAAACTTGTATAGCAGCCACGCTCCAGGGAGCTGGAGGTTTGGATGTTTGGTACTTTTAGCTGATGTGTGCCACACACTAGGACCAGATTTCCACCATTTCAGAATGAAATCTATTGGAAATCGAACTAAATGCATTATTGGACCATTGGATCCAATGCAACTCTATGGGCCATCGATCTGCTACCAGCAGCAGATCGACCTAGATTTTCCATCCTGTCAGATAGATCGATATATCAAGTTGATCGAAATTAATCAAAATTGGCTGCAAATCGATCGAAAGGGGGAAATTGATAGAATTGATTTCTGATCGATCAATCGATTCTATAGGATCGATTGATCGGTCGATCGATGGCTGAAATCGACCAGTGTATGGGCCCCTTGATGCCGGGCATACACGCCTTGTTTTTGCGCCAGAACTGAGCCAGCGGCTCGATGCCGGCACGTCCCCGCCCGGATCGGGCCGCCCGGATCGATTCCCGCTTATCCCCTGCGGGCGCTCCTTATCTTCTTTTCGTTTTTTGCCATTGTCCGCCCGCGGGTATCGAGCCGGGAATCCGCGCGGTGATCGGACCTGTCTGAAATTATCAATCAAGCCATCAGTGATTAAAAAAAAAAAAAAAAAAAAAAAGACGGCCCGTGTATGCCCAGCATTAAGGCAGCCATACACTGGTCGATGTGCCATCAGATCGACCAGCTGACAGATCCCTATCTGATCGAATCTGATCAGAGAGGGATCGTATGGCTGCCTTTCCTGCAAACAGATTGTGAATCGATTTCAGCCTGAAACCGATCACAATCTGTTGTGGTGGTGCTGCCGCCGCTCCCCCCGCCGGTATACATTACCTGAGGCTGGCTCCCGGGCGTGATGTCCCCGTCATGTGGCACCTCCGGCTCCGGCATCTGCATAGAACTTAAGCTATCACACCAGTGACAGCGGAAGTTCAAATAGAGCGCCCTCTAGTTGTACTTCCGCTGTCACTGGCATGACAGCGGAAGTTATACGAGGATGCCGGAGGTGCCATGACGGGAGCAGTGACGGACGGGATGCCCGGGAGCCAGCCTCAGGTAATGTATACCTGATCGGATCGGCCGCCGCTAGCGACGCGCTCCCTACCCGCGGGCGATCGAGGGTAATTTCCCGCACGGCGCGATCGACGGACCGATCCGATTTCGGGAGGAAATCGGATCGGCGGGTGCGTGTTGCGCGAACGATTGGCAGCAGATTCGATCCCAGTGATCGAATCTGCTGTCGAAACTGCCGCAAATCGGGCCAGTGTATGGCCACCTTTAGTCTTATGCCTAGTTTACACCATACAATTTTCAGGTTAGATTTTTCTATTAGATTTTCTGTAAGATTTTCTGTAATTAGATTATTTTCTGTAAAGTACTGGTAGACACTGGTCATTATCTCTGGTGCATTGTCTTCTGGTTATCTCCTGCTGAGTAGAACAATGCTTAATTGCTCGGCAGATAGATGGTTAGATAGATAATTTCCAACATGTTGGAAATTATCTATCTGGCAGGTAAATCTAACAGAAAATATTACAAAAAAATTGTATGGTGTGTACTAGGCATTGGCTAGGGTCAGAAACGCGTAAGCTCTTTTGCTGTCATGTACCACTGCTGTGCTTTTTGGATGTATACATTTTTGCAATGTATAAATCAAATACTTTTTCACCCTATATCATACAAAAAGTATAAAAATATAAGATGCTCCTGACCATAAGACACACATAAGTTTAGAGTACAAAAACCAGGGGAAAAAATATATACTAAACCTGGTGCAGCCATGGTGAAGAGGCATCTTGTGAACTATGCCCTCTTTGTACCCCATGCCCCTCTTTGTCTTTTGTCTCCTTGTGTCCCCCTTGTGTCCTCCTGTGCCCGTCTCTGTCCGCCTTGTGTCTTCCTCTATGCCCCTTTGTGTCCCCCTTGTGTCTTCCTCTATGCCCTTTTGTGTCCCCCTTTGTCCTCCTCTGCATGGGCACGGTACAGGGAGTCCCCAGCATTGCAGCGGGTTGGAGGTTCGTATTGGCAGGCGTTTACAAGTCAGGAACTCCCTGCATTTGGACCATAAGAAGCAGTGACCTTTTTCCTCCACTTTTGGGAGAGAAAGAGTGAGTCTCAAAAAACTAAAAATTATTATTATTTCAAGTTAACTAAAGTTTGATATTACTTTTAATATTTACTTTTTAGCACTTTTCTTGATTGGACAGTGAAGAAAAAAACATCCCCAGGAAAAAACAAAATACGCAACTTTTATCACTTTTTTTTTAATTCACTGTCAATGTGTATTGTGACGATTTGTGAATATTGACAGTGCTAACTCACTGCTTGACCTTATGTCTGACAGCGGTAAACACTTTCAGGCCTAGAACATTCTAGCAGTACGTTACAAAGCCGTTACTAAGAAGCTGTGATTTGAAAACTCTTGCTAATGTAATGCTATGGGTGTGATCCCACTTGAGCCATGTGATTTTATAAAAATTCCCCATAGTATTGCATTAGGAAGAGCTTTTTCAAATCACTAGTGCTTAGAAAAGGCTGCTAGTGGGTTTGAGCCCTTACTCTCATGGAATCTTGGATGCAGAGATAACCTTTCCTGTCCGAAGTAAGTGTCACTTGTTAGGGCTGATTCACACTACAACAGCTTTTTAAATGCTAGAGATTTCAAAAGCTCTTACTAATTCAGTGCTGTGGGGGATTTTTACAAAATCGCATAGCTCCAGTGTGAATACACACATAGGATAACATTAGCAGGAGCTCTTGCAATGTGAACAAACCCTTATGCTGGGAATACACGGCTCGATTCAGAGTCACTTAGATGGCTCGATAGATAATTTTCGACACGTCCGATCTCCCGAATTTCACCGCTCGATTCTGCATGGAGGAGAATGGAAAAAGATAAAATGAGCGGAAGATAAGAGAATCACCTGCAGAATCGAGTGGGGAATCGATCAAGTGGCAAAATCGAGCCATGTATGCCCAGCTTTACCGTACTTAGAGCTAATTTCCACTAAATGCGAATTTGTATTGTGCAAATCTGCATTAGTACTAAAAGCAATGCAATTTTAATGGAATCGTTTCCACTGAATGCATTTTGTTAGACTGCTCTGATCCAAAAATTTGCAGAAATCAATGCCAACATTTTGAAAGGGAAAAAACAAATGCAAAAAAATGCACAATGCACGGTGCTTGGAAATAGGACAATTGGGGCTATATATATATATATATATATATATATATATATATATATATATATACCACGTTCACAGAGAAGTCATGTGGTATAACAGCATGCAAAGTGTGTCCGTGAAAAAATGGCAGTTAAGCATTCCTTTCATTAACTGTATGCTTCACTGTATTTGATGCAATGCACGGATAACGTGCAGTGGGACTTTCCTACTGTGTTGCATTGCTGATTTTACAGGGAACAACACCAAATGTGAACCTACAGCCTTAAAGACTACCTCCGGCCCCCCAAAAAAGTTTGAATGGCAATACATATATGTAGTCTATGCACTGTGTACAGTTAGATGAGCATATAAAGTTTACATCTGGTACATCGTAGTGGATAGAGCAGACTAATTTATATCTATAGTACCACCTCCATTTTTCTTCTCCTTGCTGATGCCTTGCATGTACACCCTCAGCAGTGTTTCCTCCCCTCCAGCCTGGTGCCCTCTCCTGCCCCTCTCTCCCCTGCCCTCTGCCTGCCTGGATCAAATTACATCTCTTTTCACAGTGCATAGGAGAGGGGGAGACAGGAAAACTGCTGCAGCCTGTCATATCATGTCCACATTTGTTTTTATTTCTCTATTTTTAAGGGAGTGATCTATAAAACAAAATTAGTTTATTTTGCATGGAGTAAGTTTTTATCAAGGCTGATTTGACCCGTAAAAGAACAGCCTGTCTACTTTATGCTAAGATTATGCTACAGCCCCATCCAGGCATCATTGTGAAGATTACAGATCGCGGTTGTAACTAAGCAGACAGCAATAACGTCTATTACCGGCTCCCCCAAGTCTCCCCGTAACTCATCACATACATCATTTCCCAAGGAATTCATCCCACAATCATGCAGAGGACTCTAAGTGCCAGACTGAGTACCTCTTATCTGCAATTCAACAAGTGTAATTCTGCTCTGATGCCATCAGGATGGCTCCCCTTTGTTCCATTGCATGGAAGTATGCAGCAATGTGTAATATCCTTTTTATATTTATTTTTTATTTAACCAATCTCCAGCTGCAAAAGGAATCTCAAGTAATTTCATTTTGGAGATCTGGCATTGTATCTGGTACTAACTTGTATAGGTCACTATGACTATTACATGCAATTACATCTCTATTATTCATGGTTCGGGAACCATTATCCTTTGTATTAATGTAATAATGTCAATTACTGGCCTTATTAACATTACAAAAGAGTCCAGGATTACCGCAGCAATCATCATCAGCAGGGTTAACTCTTGAGTGACAGGAATGGAAGATCAATTGAATTACTTAGTGCCCTTGCAGAGGTTATTGTAGCAGAAGTTACATTTGAGATCCTAATTATTTTTTTGGACATGGTTCAGTAATGTATTGGAGCCAATGCAAAGTTTTGCTACAGTCAAAGCCCAGCTAAATTAAACTAATCTCTGTAAGATAGAAAAGATAACAGAGGAACCAAGCGCTCCCTGTGTGCATCAGTATATCAGCTGCAAGATAGAGTGTGGCTCACCTGGAGAGATAGCTGATAGCGTTGTGCAATAGCATTTGCAAACAAGCGTTTCAGAGAGGCCTGGTGCAGGCTTGTGGACTTGGGCTCTGACTTGGGCTAATTGCTGCTTAGGATTTTTTTATGTAATTAGGTGGGGGGTTTGATTGATGCTGTATGTATTATATATGTTGTAGATAGCACTTGCACCTTGTATAGCACTCCCGACGAAGCCCTTCAGGGTGAAACATGTTGAGCAAGGGGTGGCTGTATCACTGTAAATATTTATGAGCACCTTAGCATTTTAGTTGCATCCGTCACCCCAGTGACTTGTAACTTAGCATTGTCTGTGGGGGCAGTTGTGAGTCTAAATCACATACATTGTGCAGCCCAGAAAACTGCCAGTCTTTTCAATGTTTGTTATACTCCACAGCAAACAGTCAATATACATAGCATGTGTTATTGTGTGAGGACCTGGAGGATAGTTACACCATGTATTCCAACAGTGGTGGGGGATCAACAAGCACCCCTCCATGTCACCCTATTGATTCCCTCAACATCCAAACTAACACTGTCATTTTAATTAAGTATAAATACTTTATCGTACATTGTAGGGCATTGTCCAGTTGGACTTTGTACATATATTTTTATTCCCCTGGTACACAATCTTGTATTGTTTGCAGGCTTATTGACAGCTGGTCTGGCAGGTAGTACATGTCCGCGGCTGGCGTGTCCTGGATCTGGATGGATGGATGGCTTTGTTACTGCACAGTGGTTTTGCTCTGGAGCAGTTTGATCTCAAGCAGGCTACTTATTCTTATTTTTCTCCTAGTATACCTGCACAGTGCTGCTGTATGGCTTTATGCAGGAACCTAATTATAGTTAGTACAGTATGTAGAGGTTATACTGGTGACAAAAACTGTCCTCTTATTATCCAAGTGAAAAGTTCAGAATTGTGACTCACTGATTACATTCCAATGAGCGCTCATAAAATGACAGTGATTGGCTTACAGTTATAGGATGCTAATGTTTCAGTGTCAGCTATGGATCTATACTGTGCAGAGGTTTTTTAATTCTCTTTTTTAGCTACACCTTCGTTATCTCATATATCTCAAAACCTTTTGGCTAATCACAAAGTTTTCTAACTTCCTGGAAATGTCCATCATGGTGAAATGGAGTCCCGTTGCTAGGCGCTTGTATCAGCATCACCTTCCTGATTTTTTTTCTTTTCCTGCTAAAAAATCTGTAAATGTGAAAAGCTGCCAGAGCACATATAAAATATTCACAATATTCAACATATTCCTCTGGGCTTTGCAGCATTCTGGTGGCTTTCAAACTGCTCTTAGGAAGATTGTCAACTGGGTAAGAGATGGAAAAGCCAGAAGGGGCAAAACTTAGCTTTTATCTTAGCTGAGAGACCTAATTGCTGCAGCTTCTTTGTAGAATAATAGTTGTATTCAAACTGGCTTACTTATGAAATCTATTCATAGACAGTGGATGGCGGCTGGACATGCAGACATTTCCCAAGTGCTGCACGAGTGTTTCTACATACATTTATACCATGAGCATGCATACATGTGTTGCCTGAACATCAGTGTAGTTACAACGGTGGAGCGAGCAAACAGCCCCAGTACTGCCTGTCTCAGGTCTGGATTTTTATCACAGGAGCCTGTTGGCACAAAGGTCCTGGGACCCTAGACCTCGCCCTCCATGAACCTACAAACCCCAGCTGAACTGCACTGCAAGTGTGCTGGCTGCCACAGCTGTCACTTCTCCCTTACGACTCTTTTCCATCATAGCTGTCCTTTAACATTAGGTAGCCAGAGGTACCCTCAGTATTAAAGGGGAACTGAAGTAAGAGGTATACGGAGGCTGCCATATTTATTTCCTTTTAATCAATACCAGTTGCCTGGCAGCCCTGCTGGTCTATTTCTTTGCAGTAGTATCTGAATAACACCAGAAACAAGCATGCAGCTAGTCTTGTCAGATCTGACTTTAAAGTCTGAAACACCTGATCTGCTGCATGCTCTATCAGGGGCTATGGCTAATAGTATTAGAGGCAGAGGATCAGCAGGGCTGTCAGGCAACTGGTATTGCTTAAAAGGAAATAAACATGGCAGCCTCCATATACCTCTCTCTTCAGTTCCCCTTTAAGTAGCTAGCGGTGGGGCAGTGAAAAATTGCGCCAGGCGCGGGCGCTATAAAAATGGCGTTGAATGTCATTGAAAATCATTATCAAACGATATTTATCGTTTTATACAGTTAAAAAATGGCGCCGACCGTCAAAACGATATTTATCCTTTTAAAACCTGCTTTTTTTGTCCTGCCTGAACAATATTTAAGAATTTGTGATAATTCAGGTTGGAGTGAGCTTGAGATGTCTCCCAGAGCAACACTGCTGAATATATGCAAATTCTTTCTGTTCTAAGAAAGCAAGCTTTTGTTTTCCATAGCATTTTAGTAAGGGGGCATTTTAGGACCATTGTAGCCCCTCACACACTCCAATGAGTTCTGGTTCACCATGAGCTTGCTGGTTAGTCTGTACCTCTCGGTGTTACAAGTCCTACTCCATAGAGCCAAATTAATCCATGCCATGCACTGATGAGGATCAAACAATCCGAAACCGTCTGTATACATGTTGGATTATTATGGCTCTGTACAAATTAACAAGCTGACACATCATTGCATTCCAGCGTTTCTGGAGGTGTGTTTAGCTTCTAAGGGCAACAATGGTTAATTTGCATATATTCAGCAGTGATGCTCTGGGTGACATCTCAAGCTCACTCCAACCTGAATTATCGCAAATTCTTTCTGTTCTAAGAAAGCAAACTTTTGTGTTCTACTTACATAAATTTTATATAGTCAATAAAGCAAATTCTGTTCCTGCCATTTTCCATCTTGGTTCCCTCTGACTGAAGCCAATCCTGATGTCATTACCTCCCTCACTTTTTTTTCTCCTAGAAAATGCACTGTCATAGCTAGCTTGCTTTGTAAACACGTGAGCACAGCATAGATCAGATTTCAGCAGCTCACTGAACTGCCCTCAGCCAATCAGTAAGGAGCAGGAATGCGGGAGGAGTGATGACAAGCTTCCTTCTAATTGGCAATGGCAAAAATAGAGCCAGACTGACTGCAATAAGATTTATTACAGCAGAAACATTTCTGAATAGAATGGAGTGCTTACAATGCAGGGTAAGGTTGCAGACTTCAAATTAAACACAGAGAAGTAGGTAACAGTGCTGCTCGGATACCACTTTTCACTATCTTATCTAATTCGGATCTGGATACCCAGATATCCGATCCGGGTCAGATATCCGAGTTTAAAATTTTCCAATCCGAATCGGATACCCGGCCTCAGTATCCGGCTGGATTCAGATATCCGGATAGAAAACCGGAAGTGACCTGAAAATGGCTTAAAATGCTTCCAAAAGTCTCTTCAAATGGCCAAAATCCCTTTTGGAGCTCTCTCTCTCCCCCCCCCCCCCCCCCCCATCTCCCCGCCCCCCCCCCCCCCCCTTCTCTCTCTCCCTCTCTCTCTCTCTCTCTTGGCCTGGATGTCTTCGAAAAGGGATTTTGCCCATTGATGTTGATTTTGGCTTCTGCTTGGATATCTGAACTAACTATCCGCCCGGATTTCGGATTTCAGATGGGAAATCCGAGTTTGCTCAGATAGTCTATTCGGATTTAAAAAAAATATCCGAATTGCTATTCAAAGTTCGGATAGTGGAAAAAGTTCGGATTATCTGGGTAGTTCGGATATCCGAAATCTTGCTGAGCACCACTGGTGGGAAAATGGAATTTGATTTTGTGGCTGTAATGCCTCTTTAAGTACTGTCTGTCTATTAAATTGTGGTGTCTTCCTGAATTGGTCTTAGGAAATATTATATATTGTAAAGTGACATTTATCATTACACATCACTATACTATTTGTTTAGTAAAACTGCTCATTAGTTTATCTTTCGTAATTTGTAGTAGACTATAGCCAGATTGTTAGGACTGAGCACAGTGCACTACGGCAGTCAATTTGATTGTAAATTATTCTGTTATGACTCCTCCTCCCTTACAGAACTAGCTGAAAGGAGACCTGAACTCAAATTCTTCTCTCTGCTCTAAAAGATAAGCAACTGCATAATAACATTTACTGAAAAACATTTCCTTGCGTTCCACCGCTTGACTTCCTGCAATGTTGGCCTCTATACTTCGAAATGCGACATTGCAGCGGCGAGCAGAAGAAGTTAAGGTAAGATTCCCCGCTCGCTGCCTATACATTTTAACAACTTTTGCTCAAATAGAGGGACGCGGGGATGGGGGACCCAGGTCGGGGGGGTGGGGGGGGGGGATGGGGGGTGCCTGTGTAGAGGGTTATCTGATTTACTATTCATTTTCACCTCCCCTCTGTGTATCTGGAATGTGCGGGCCATGAACATCCTGCAAATCCAGACCCTGAATGCAGACGGATCTTTTTTTTTTTTTTTGAGTGAAGACTGACTCTATTTTTAACATTGGTATCTGTGGCTCTGGTTTTGATCTGGGCCAAAAAACGGAGCCACTGATACGTTTTTTAAACAAGTGTGAACCTACTCTAAGTGGTACAAAAGGGTAGAAGACCGAGAGCCCAATGAGACATTGCCTGAAGAAGCGGAACTTTGCCTGCGAAACGCGTTGCAATTTGTTATGGGAGTATATGAATAAATCGTATATTACTTTACATCGACAGTACTTGTGTCTGCTTTGGGCTGACTCGTCCACCGCCGCAGCCCGGAGGTTTTAAACATTTTAGTGACTTTTATCCTACTGGCGCCTCTGTACTACCCTGCTACTCTAAGTGGTAATCTGATAGTACACGACAACAAGCCTGCACCTGGGTAGAGTTGGCCCGAACAGTTCGCTCGCGAACTTCGGTGGTTCGCGTTCGCAAACGAATGCGAACTTT
Source organism: Hyperolius riggenbachi (assembly GCF_040937935.1). Taxonomy (NCBI): domain Eukaryota; kingdom Metazoa; phylum Chordata; class Amphibia; order Anura; family Hyperoliidae; genus Hyperolius; species Hyperolius riggenbachi. The sequence goes on from NC_090652.1 coordinate 107,823,201, forward strand.
ATGGCGTTTCGACCCGCCCCCATACTACATTATTAGGGTCAACTTTGACCCTATACATCACAGTCAGCAGGCACAGGGTAGCCAATCAGGCTACACTCCCTCCTGGAGCCCCACCCCCCTTATGAAAAGCAGGCAGCGTCAGCCATTTCACTCACTCATGTGGCTGCAGTAATTAGAGAAGGGAGAGGTGCTGCAGAGACATTAGGGAAAACTTAGTTAGGCTACAGTTAGGCTTGTTAGGTTGATCTTTCTTGCTGATACTTATTGCTAAAAAGCACTCCTCATCCTCAACAGGTCTTTTGAGAGGTAATGTTGTTCTTGTGATCTATTTGTGTGTGTGTGTGTGTGTGTGTGTGTGTGTTTGTGTGTGTGTGTGTGTTTGTGTGTGTGTGTGTGTGTGTGTCCCAGACACTTGTGTTGCATATACAGCCCTGTCAGTCAGTCTTAGCTGCTGGACCTTGGCCCCTTAGTAATTCCTACTGTGCCACTGCCAGGCCCAGCACATTCAGTGACTACCTGTGTGTGTGACAGCTGCACATTTGTAATACCCATCACTGCATATACCTACCTATTGTTCAGTGCACCCACCTAACTACATGAGCACACACAGTGTCACTGTACCTGTTCACGGTACCTGTGTGTGTGTATGTGAGACAGTTGCACATTTGTAATATCCATCACTGCATATACCTTCCTGTTGTTCAGTGCACCCACCTACCTACTGTAAGAATTCCTCCTGTGGCGTGTTCTGTCCGTTGCGGTGGAGCCGCAAACGGACAGTTCTGGCTTGTCTGCCTGCATTCGCTTGTGCATTCGCAATGAGTCACATTGTCATTTGCAATTGCTGTGCAGTTCTGAGCAGCTCAGAATGCTGTCATCATTCCACTAATGGCTTACTACAGCTGAGCTGCAGCCAGATAGCCCTGGATTTCCTGAATGCATGTTGTTGCATAGTACTGCATGCATTTGTTATGATAGTCTTTCAACTAGCAAATGGTAATCAAGCCAGCTCAGGATTGAATGATTACCGTTCAGCTGTGTGGAGATTTGCATGCTTGCATCCATTGGCTGATGCCAGCATAAAAGTCTGCCTCCCCTTTTAGACCTGGCCCGTCATAGTTTCAGCTCTGTCTAAGCTGTTACTGGGTCCTTTGATACTGTGAATAATATTTCCTTGTCTTGTTACTTTCTCGCACAGTTATCTTGTGGAGCTACGATTATATATTTCCCACGGGGACATATATACGTACTCCTTTCTTGTGCAGAGATTTTGTATTGATTGTATTGCCTAGCTTAGTTCGTTGTATGGCTCCAGATCTAGCTAGTCTCCCTTGCATATGTTATATACTAGTTCATTGCCAATATATACATATTCTAGTCAGCGTTTATTTTCCTTGTATTCGTGCTATGGTGATATCAGTGCCGCTGATATACAGTATACGTACTCGAACTGTTGATATCCTGTGTTTAGCTAGTCAGTGTTTAGCACATTTCGGTAGGTTGCGCTTATCGTGATCACCCGTGCTTAGCTAGCATAGTTGTGTTGCTATTAGTTATGTTCCTTCCTGTAGTCTTGCCTGTGTGGATGCTTGCTGGTGACTTTTGTTAGCCTCCTTGCTCTGCTTCTGTGGACGTGACTGTGAGCTGCGGTTGCTACTAGTTACACTCCAATCTATAGTCCTGTCTTGTATCTGTCTGAATGCATGCTATCGCAAGAGCAGCGCAACATCGCACTGCGCAGCCATTGCATCTTATTTGTAGCGATATCGGAAAGCCCAGAGCTGCAGTTACTCTGGGCAGCCTGTGTAGCCTGTGTAGCTTCTTCCATTATCCAGCTCTTAGCCTTGTTGTGCTGGGTGGTCAGAAAGTATAACCCCCCCCAGCATTACACCTACGTGAGCACACGCAGTGTGATATTTAATACCACCAGTCACTGTACCTGTTCACGGTACCTGTGTGTGTGAGACAGCTGCACATTTGTAATACCCATCACTGCATATACATACCTGTTGTTCAGTGCACCCACCTACCTACCTGAGCGCACGCAGTGTCACTGTACCTGTTCACGGTACCTGTGTGTGTGTGACAGGTGCACATTTGTAATACCAATCACTTCATACCCACCTGTTGTTGTTCAGTGCACCTACCTACCTACGTGACCGCACGCAGTGTCACTGCACCTGTTCACGGTACCTGTGTGTGTGTGTGTGTGTGTGTGTGTGTGTGTGTGTGTGTGTGTGTGTGTGTGTGTGTGTGTGTGTGTGTGTGTGAGACAGCTGCACATTTGTAATACCCTTCACTGCATATACCTACCTGTTGTTCAGTGCACCCACCTACCTATGTGAGCGCACACAGTGTCACTGCACCTGTTCACAGTACCTGTGTGTGTGACAGGTGCACATTTGTAACACCAATCGCTGCATACCCACTTGTTGTTGTTCAGTGCACCTACCTACCTACGTGACCGCACACAGTGTCACTGCACCTGTTCATGGTACCTGTGTGTGTGACAGCTGCAAATTTGTAATACCAGTCATTGCATAATTGTTCACAGTACCTGTGTGACCGCACGCTGTGTAATATACCACTCCGTGCATACCTGTTAACTGCACCTGTGTGACAGCTGCACATTGTATTGTAATACCAGTCACTGCATACCTTTCACTGCACCTGTGTGACTGCACATTGTATTAGTCAAGTCAGTACATACATTTCACTTCATCCCCCCGATATGGACAAAACAGGTAGAGGCAGAGGCAGGCTAAGAGGAAGGCCACCTGGCAGGTCTGTTCAAGGTCGTGCTGATGTGATTTCGTGCGGCCCTGGACCAAAGTACAGTGCTCAGAAGAAGGCATGTCCCATCAACTCCCAAGATTGTCAGGACGTGGTTGACTATTTATTTAACACAGAACACCTCATCTTCCACAGCCACCAGCGCTACTACAAGCACCACATCCGCTGCATTTGACACTTTGCAGGAGTTATTTGGTGGGGAATTAACGGATTCACAGCCACTACTATTACAACCAGATGAAGGCGCTAAGCAAGTTACACCACCTCATATGTCTGAGTTAGGCGACACTATGGATGTAAGGTGTGAGGAGGAGGATGATGAAGTACCTGCTGTTGGTGCAGTTTATGAGGTGTCTGAGGCAAGCGAAGCTGGGGAGGATGATTATGATGATACGGATGCTACGTGGGTTACTAAGAGGCAAGATGACCAAGGGGACAGTTCAGAAGGGGAGTCAGAGAGGAGTAGGAGGAGAAGAGTTCCTGAAAGAAGCAGGGGGAGCTCGTCGTCAGAAATAGCTGGTGGCAGTGTCCGGCGCCATGTATCGCCACCTATGTACAGCCAGCCAACATGCCCTTCAATGTCAGCTGCTGATGCCACCATAGTGCCATCACCCCAGGGGGGCTCAGCGGTTTGGAAATGTTTTAGTGTGTCTGCCTTAGATCAGAGCAATGCCAGCTGTTCTCTCTCTGCCTCCAAAAATTGAGCCGTGGAAAGGCCAACAGCCACGTAGGGACAACTGCCTTACGAAGGCACATGGAGAAAAGGCACAAACTGCAATGGGAAGAGCACCAGAGGAAAAACAGCTCACAAAAGAAAAGCCACCCTCCTTCTCCTCTTCCTCCTTCAGGTGCATCATCTTCAGCCTCTTTCTCCCTTGCACATACACAATCACAGCCACCCTCCTCCACTCCACCTCTCACCTTGAGTGGTTCCTGCTCCTCTGCCCACAGCAGCAGTCAGGTGTCCGTGAGGGAAATCTTTGCCCGGCGTCTGACAGTTGTCTTGATGGAACTGTTTGCTTGCCAGCTGTTACCATACCAGCTGGTGGACTCTGAGGCCTTCCATAAATTTGTGGCCATTGGGACACCGCAGTGGAAGATACCAGGCCGCAATTATTTCTCTAAAAAGGCGATACCTAAACTGTACCATGAATTTGAGAGGCAAGTGGTGTCATCTCTGGCACACAGTGTTGGGTCAAGGGTTCATCTGACCACGGATGCCTGGTCTGCCAAGCACGGTCAAGGAAGGTACATTACTTACACAGCCCATTGGATCAACCTGGTGACCACTGGCAAGCAGGGAGTACGTGGCTGTGCAGCGGACCAACTTGTGACACCTCCACAGCTTGCAGGCAGGCCTCCTGCCACATCTTCTCCTCCTGCTACATCCTCTTCGCTGTCGTCATCCTCCTCCTCCTTGGCTAAGTGGCAGTTCAGCTCTACTGGTGCTGCGTTCTCCTCTCCAGCTAAACAGTCCCAGCTCCCCAGGACCTATGCTGCATGCCAGGATCGATGGTGTCATGTCATCTTAGACATGTCTTGCCTCAAAATCGAGAGTCACACTGGAGCAGCTCTATTGGCTGCTCTTAACAAACAGGTGGATCAGTGGCTGGATCGAGCCATCTCTACACCTGGGGTTCCAATGCAGACAAGTTACTGAAATTCCTAACGATCCACCATGAGAACTGGGTAAGGACATAGGGTGCAGGCTACATATTTCTATTTCTACCAGGCTGTGGTCCCCCTTCACAATAGATTTCCAGTCTTTTTTCTGTACTCTCTTCAACCACCTTCCAACTACCATAATTATCTTCTGCATGTTGTAAGTATGTTTAGTCTGGTCTTGCTACCGTGTTGTATTCCCTCGATTGTTCCCTGCTGCGACTCCTATGACATTCTTCAATTTATTCTATTTGTTGTAGCAGAGGACTTTACAGAATGGCTGTAATATAAAAGTTCTGGAGGTTCTGGGTGACTTGATACACCAAATTGCATGCAAGCTAGCTGCAAAACTAGGTGCAATTTAGAATATTGGGTTTGGCAGCCATTTTATAAAAGTGTCCCCTTTAAAAAATGTTTTTATTATAATGGAATGGTCCATTCCGTTGTAATAAAATATGAAATTCGATGTAAAGTATAGCAATTAAGTGAATTCACCTGGCATTACTATATCACTAAACTGTGACCTTGGTGGGGCCAGGACTTCTAGTTCAGAACAAATGCATGACGTTTATACTGCTAGGCAACCTATATAGAATAAAGGCCTAGAGCTGCTGTTCTGGTGGTTCAGTCACAGAAAACAACCACTGACCTCGAAGGACAAGGCAGCTAGAATGAAAACCCATTCATGGACTTGTTAACTCTCGTAGCCTAGCAGGCAAGTCTGTGCAGGGAATGTTTTCAAACCTTGTGTAGTGGACGGCCTTTTTCCCACTGAGCACATCATCAGTGAAATTGATATATTTGGTTTTTGTTACAGTAAAGAGGCTCTGTAGTGACATATAGTAGAATGCAATAAATTATTTGGGATACCCACTTTTACAGTCATTTTCTTGATTTCAGAAACCCTTCCTATATCTATATATTGTTTTACATTGTTATGTAGTCCTGCCCTCCCAGTAATGCTTAGCCTAGGCTGTTTAGCTATGCATATTCCTACTCCCAGAGAATTCTGGGAGACCAATCATTCTTAGCACTGGCTTCCGATTTCTTAGGGCTCGTTTCCACTGTTGCGACGCGATTTCGCCGGCATTCCGACGCTTGTAAAAACGCATGCGGATGCTTTTCCGCATGCGTTTTTACCCGCGATTTCGCTTTAACCATGACACTGCCAGGGCAAAATAACATTGAAATCGCGGGTAAAAACGCATGTAACAAACGCATGCGTTTTTACTATTAAAGCGGCGATTCGCACGGATTCCCGACGCAGGCGAATTCTGTGGGTCCCGTCGTGCAGATTTGGCCCGCCGCCAAATTGCTCCCGCACTCCGCACATGTGGAAACAGCCCCGGCCACTTCAGTGTAACAAGCGAATCCGCATCTGGTCGCCGCATGCGGATTCGCTATGGTGGAAACGAGCCCTAAGAAACAAACATTCCACAGAGCTGCACCTGTCAGAACTAAAGATGTTACCACCTGTGATACATTTCAAAAGGTAAATCAGGGAGAGGAAATATTTTGCAATTGGCAAACACTGACAAAATAATTTTATAATTTATTTTTATAAAGAAAAAAATTAAGCAATTGTACTCCATACATACATTATTTTCATTACAGAGCCACTTTAAAGCACCACTAGTGTGTATTTAAAATTTTAAAACGCATGTTGTAATCCATGTCTTCCTGGGGGATTCTTAGGCCTGGTGCACACCAAAAAACGCTAGCAGATCCGCAAAATGCTAGCAGATTTTGAAACGCTTTTTCTTATTTTTCTGCAGCGTTTCAGCTAGCGTTTTGCGGTTTTGTGTAGCAGTTTTGGTATAGTAGATTTCATGTATTGTTACAGTAAAGCTGTTACTGAACAGCTACTGTAACAAAAAACGCCTGGCAAACCGATCTGAAGTGCCGTTTTTCAGAGCGGTTTGCGGTTTTCCTATACTTAACATTGAGGCAGAAACGCATCCGCAATCCAAAATCTGCAGCAGCCCGGGAGTATGCGTTTCTGCAAAACGCCTCCCGCTCTGGTGTGCACCAGCCCATTGAAATACATTACCCTAGCGGATCCGCACCCGCAAGCAGATCGCAAACCGCAGCGGAAACGCTCCGTTGTGCACTAGGCCTTAGTATTTATTATTTAAAAAATACCTGAAAAGAATATCTACAAAGATGAACCCCCTCCCCCCCCTTCCCCCCTCAACCTCGCCCTCCTTCTGTTTGCACACTATCCTGGACTGAGCAACTTCTGTTCACCAAGTGCTTTTGAAAATAAAGAAAACCCTGAGAACCCCCCATGAGGAGATGGGCTAGTCCAAAACCTGTCAGTTCTGGCAGATTTTTACTACCTACTGTAAGTGACAGCAACATAGTAGAAAAGTAATTTATGGCTCATTTTATTTTTATTGCACTTTTTATTGGTGTTTTTGTGTATTTTAAATTGTTTGCGACAGTTGTCCTTTAAATATAGAAAAGTCTGCATCACAAATGTGGCAGTAAGTCCTGAAGACTTAGGCCTCTTTTATAGTAGGACGTTGCGTTCTGATGCGACATTAAAGTCGCAACGCAAAGTACAACGCAATGCCCCGTTATCGTTGCATACAGTAGTGCATACAGGCAATGAAAAGTATGCCATTTCTGACAGTCACTGTACTGCTCATTCTTTAGCTACACTGTCAAGTTAACGGTAATTACTAGGCCTGATTTACTCAGACTTGCCCAAAGACTACTAAGCCTCACCAGTGAGATAAGAAAAGAAAATAAAAAAACTACACAGTTGCATAAATAAAAAAAAAAAAAAATAAAGATGAAAAAGTATGAAAGAAGTTTTTTTTTTTTTTTTTTTTTTACCTTTTTACCACTTATTACTTATTATACTATATATAGGTAGCGGGTAAAAAAAAATCCCTTTGCCTACCTTCATGGGAAAGATCACTTTATTATTAAAGGGGACACCCATATTCCATTTTAAGGCCTCTTTCACAGTAGGACGTTGCGTTTTGATATGACGTTAAGGTCGCAACGTAAATTACAACTCAATGCCCCCAAAAGTCGCACAGCAATACTAAGTCTGTGCCACATTCACAGTGCACACGTTGCGTTTGTGTGGGACGTGTAGCGTTATTAGAAAGTGCTGCATGCTGTGCGTTATACACGTTATTAGCTGCGTTGGACTGTTTGCACATGCTCTTTAACCTTCCCAGCGTTCAATTTCCCCAGGATTTCTGTGCAAACAGTGATAAAATTTATTTTTAAAACTTTTTTTCCCCTGTAACTTGCCAAAATGTGTCAAGCAAGGGTCTAGTATACAGTGCAGGAGAGTATTGATGTGTATGTATGTTTATACTGTTCACAGCATGTTTTTTTTGAACGGACATTTCTGTCCATACCGCTAGGGAGGTTAAAGACTTGGAAGCATACTTTTCATTGCCTGTATGCTCTACTGTATGCAACGATAACGGGGCATAAAGTTGCAGTGCAACTTTTTGGGGCATTGCGTTGTACTTTGCGTTGCGACTTTAATGTTGCATCAGAACGCAACGTCCTACTATAAAAGAGGCCTAAGTCTTCAGGACTTACTGCCACATTTGTGATGCAGACAGTAGTGATGTTTGTAATGTTTTAAGTAAGCAGTGTTGATCGTAATGTGCTAATTTTGCATACGCAACATTTCGCTACATGTTGCTTCCAGGATCACCTAAGTGCCGGACAGAAGACGCAAAAAAAGGATAAAAATGCGGCGTTTTCACGAACAACGGTAAATGGCATTTGAGTGGGCAGTGGCGCGCTTAACGATGAGTTTACAGCCCAGAAAACGTTTGTGTGAACCAGCCCTAAATAAACAGCATGCAGGGCCGGGCCAAGGCAGAGGCTGGAGACAGGCTGGAGACAGGCCTAAGGACGACAGAGAGACTATGTTCCCTTATGTGGCTGTGTCCCCCTGACTCCCCCAGACACAGAGAGCAGGAGCGTCAGGCAGGGAGTGGACACAGGCAGGAGGGCACACACCAGAGTGTGAGTGTGTGTGTGAGACAGGCACTGCCAGCTCTGAGGACACAGGCAGCAGCTGCAGAATTACCAGGGATTAGTGTTGGGCGAACAGTGTTCGCCACTGTTCGGGTTCTGCAGAACATCACCCTGTTCGGGTGATGTTCGAGTTCGGCCGAACACCTGACGGTGCTCGGCCAAACCGTTCGGCCACATGGCCGAACTAAGAGCGCATGACCGAACGTTCCCCGAACGTTCGGCTAGCGCTGTGATTGGCCGAACGGGTCACGTGGTTCGGACCCGAACGCGCTCTGATTGGCCGAACGGTCACGTGGTTCGGGTAAATAAATACCCGAACCACGTCATATCTCCGCCATTTGTCTGTGGGTTTAGCTTTGGGTAGGCAGGCAGGGTAGTTCGCGCTCCAGCCACGCTAGCCAGGGTCCCCCCTGTCATTGTGTCACTGCTGGGAACAGTAGTACACCGCTTGCTCAGCCACACTATATAGCATTCTGTTTACTGCCACTCTGTGTACCTCGCTCAGCCACACTATATAGCATTCTGTTTACTGCCACTCTGTGTCTGCTGGGAATAGTAGTACACCGCTTGCTCAGCCACACTATATAGCATTCTGTTTACTGCCACTCTGTGTACCTCGCTCAGCCACACTATATAGCATTCTGTTTACTGCCACTCTGTGTCTGCTGGGAATAGTGGTACACCGCTCGCTCAGCCACACTATATAGCATTCTGTTCACTGTTCTGTGTCTGTTTGGAATAGTGGTACACCGCTCGCTCAGCCACACTATATAGCATTCTGTTTACTGTTCTGTGTCTGCTGGGAATAGTGGTACACCGCTCGCTCAGCCACACTATATAGCATTCTGTTTACTGTTCTGTGTCTGCTGGGAATAGTGGTACACCGCTCGCTCAGCCACACTATATAGCATTCTGTTTACTGTTCTGTGTCTGCTGGGAACAGTAGTACACCGCTCGCTCAGCCAGAGTATATAGCATTGTGTTTACTGCCACTCTGTGTACACCGCTCAGCCAGACTATATACCATTGTTTACTGACACTCTGTGTACACCGCTCAGCCAGACTATATACCATTGTTTACTGACACTCTGTGTACACCGCTCAGCCAGACTATATACCATTGTTTACTGCCACTCTGATTCTGCTGGGAACAGTAGTACACCGCTCGCTCAGCCAGACTATATAGCATTGTGTTTACTGCCACTCTGTGTACACCGCTCAGCCAGACTATATACCATTGTTTACTGACACTCTGTGTACACCGCTCAGCCAGACTATATACCATTGTTTACTGAAACTCTGTGTACACCGCTCAGCCAGACTATATACCATTGTTTACTGCCACTCTGATTCTGCTGGGAACAGTAGTACACCGCTCGCTCAGCCAGACTATATACCATTGTTTACTGACACTATATAGCAGACTATATAGCATTGTGTGTACACCGCTCAGCCAGACTATATACCATTGTTTACTGACACTCTGTGTACACCGCTCAGCCAGACTATATACCATTGTTTACTGCCACTCTGATTCTGCTGGGAACAGTAGTACACCGCTCGCTCAGCCAGACTATATACCATTGTTTACTGACACTCTGTGTACACCGCTCAGCCAGACTATATACCATTGTTTACTGCCACTCTGATTCTGCTGGGAACAGTAGTACACCGCTCGCTCAGCCAGACTATATACCATTGTTTACTGCCACTCTGATTCTGCTGGGAACAGTAGTACACCGCTCGCTCAGCCAGACTATATACCATTGTTTACTGACACTCTGTGTACACCGCTCAGCCAGACTATATACCATTGTTTACTGCCACTCTGATTCTGCTGGGAACAGTAGTACACCGCTCGCTCAGCCAGACTATATAGCATTGTGTTTACTGCCACTCTGTGTACACCGCTCAGCCACACTATATAGCATTGCGTACTCTGCCAGTCAGTGTGTATATTGCTGGGATCAGTAATACTCCACTCACCGTCAACCACTATATGAGCTCAACATGAGTTCCCCAGAGACCTCCGCTGTGAGCAGCACTCCCAACAACAGCAACAGCCAACGCCCCACGCAAGCTATAACATCCACCCCAGCAGCCAGTGGTCAGCAGCAGCCCTCCCCGGAGGAGAACGTTGTGTCCATCAGTCCGTCGCCAGAGCGATTAATGAGGGCTGCCATTGAGGAGATGATGGGGCCTGATGTGGAGGAGGAGGTCTGGCTCAGGCCAGCATCCCAAGTTAATGTTGAGGACGATGAGGGGTCTGTGTCTGGGGATGTTGGGGTGGCAGAGGTGGTGGGTGGGTCAGACTCAGGAGAAGAGTTGTATGATGAGGATGATGATCGGGACCATCTGTATGTGCCTCAGAGTCCGACCCCGGAAAACATGTTGTATCGTGTGTTTAGGTACTAAAATCTGCGTTCCCTCCCAGTAGTGTTGGGCGAACAGTGTTTGCCACTGTTTGGGTTCTGCAGAACATCACCCTGTTCGGGGTGACTATATAGCAGACTATATAGCATTGTGTTTAATGCCACTCTGTGTACACGGCTCAGCCACACTATATAGCATTGTGTTTACTTCCACTCTGTGTCTGCTGGGAACAGTAGTACACCGCTCACCCGCCACTGTATAGCATTGTGCTCTGTGTCACTGCTGACAATAGTGGTACACCGCTCACCCACCACTGTATAGCATTTCTGTACTGCCACTGTACTGCTGCCAGTCAGCGTGTACTTTAAGGATAAGTGAAATGAGGAAGAAATCCGGTGAAAGAGGGAGGGGCAAGGGAAGAGGTGTTTCCCCTGACGGTTCACGTACAGGCCACAGGGGAGCACCCAAGAAAACCCACTCAATACTGCCCATGTTGTCCAGGACAACAACCCTCACAGATCCAAAAGAACAGGACCAGATAATTACTTGGATGACCTCTCAAGCGTCCAGCAGTGGGTTAAGCAGCACCAGCACATCACGCACGAGGTCCGAGTCCTCAGCCAGTTAAAGTCTGGGCTTTCTTTGAAGACTGCACTGAGGATGTTACCATGGCGATTTGCAAGGTGTGCAAGACCCGCCTGAGCAGGGGGAAAAGTATTAACAACCTCTCCACCACCAGCATGAGCCGCCACATTCTATCCAAACATCCCACTCTGTGGGCAAACGCGGCAGGACAGGGTACCACCAGCAACACTGCCTCCCTTGGGTTCACCAGACTCACCACCAGACCCGCCTCAGCAGCAGCAGTAGCCCAGCCATTGCGTGGTTCACAACATTCACAAACATCAGACGATGCTGACACTGTCACTTTCCGGACTAGTGCTCTTGAGGTCTCCCAGTGTTCATCAAACACAACAACCAACAGCCCTTCGGTGTGCAGCGCTACGGTTGAGTTGTCTGTCTCTGAGATGTTTGAGCACAAGAGGAAATTGCCAGCAAATGACCCCCGGGCCGTGGCAGTAACAGCCAGCCAGCATAGCCAAGCTTCTGGCCTGCGAAATGCTGCCATATCGAGTGGTGGAGACAAACAGCTTCAAGGGCATGATGTCAGTGGCCATCCCACGTTACGTGGTTCCCAGCCGCTACCACTTTGCGCGCTCTGCAGTGCCTGAGTTGCATGAGCACGTGGTCAGCTAAATAACCCGAAGCTTGAAGAATGCCGTTGCCTGCAAGGTTCACCTCACCACTGACACCTGGACGAGTGCGTTCGGCCAGGGTCGATACATCTCCCTTACCGCGCACTGGGTGAACCTTGTGGAGCCTGGCAGCGATTCCTCACCTGCTACGGCGCGGGTGTTGCCCACGCCGCAAACAGCTGGATAACAACAGCAGCACCTACCTCTCTGACTCCTTCTCCTCCAACGCATCTCAAAGCTGTACCTCATCCGGAAATGCTAACCCAGCACCAGCAGCAGTAGGATCGTGGAAGCAGTGCAGCACAGCTGTTGGCATGCGTCAGCAAGCGTTGCTGAAGCTGATCTGCCTTGGGGATAAGCAGCACACAGGGGAGGAAATTTGGAGGGGAATAAAGGAACAGACGGATTTGTGGCTGGCACCGCTGGACCTGAAACCGGGCATGAAGCTAGACACCTGGCACGAACTGGCAATGTACGCAATAGAGGTGCTGGCTTGCCCGGCAGCCAGCGTTATGTCGGAACGCTGTTTCAGTGCTGCCGGAGGCATCATCACAGATCGGCGTATCCGCCTCTCCACAGAAAATGCAGACCGTCTGACTCAAATTAAAATGAATCAATCCTGGATTGGAAACGACTACGCAACACTCCTGGACCCCAACCAAGTAACATGACCGATGAACATCTGGGATGGTTTAGCGTTTCCGGTCCCTGTTTATTGAACCTCTCATCTGTATTACATTTATGACTGCATGGCGGCAAAAAGCATTGCTGCTATATCCGCACGCTTTTTGTCCTCATGCAAGGCCTGGGTTGTTGTGTCTCACAAAGCGTGGCCTTCTCCTCCTGCGCCTCCTCCTGTTCCATCACGTGTGCTGCTGCTGCTGCTGCTGGGTTACCGTTGCCGGTCCCTGTTTATGGAACCTCTTATCTTTATTACATTTATGACTACATGGCGGTACAAAGCATGCTATCCGCACGCTTTTTGTCCTCATGCAAGGCCTGGGTTGTTGTGTCTCACAAAGCGTGGCCTTCTCCTCCTGCGCCTCCTCCTGTTCCATCACGTGTGCTGCTGCTGCTGCTGCTGCTGCTGGGTTACCGTTGCCGGTCCCTGTTTATGGAACCTCTTATCTTTATTACATTTATGACTACATGGCGGTACAAAGCATGCTATCCGTACGCTTTTTGTCCTCATGCAAGGCCTGGGTTGTTGTGTCTCACAAAGCGTGGCCTTCTCCTCCTGCGCCACCCTCCTCCTGTTCCATCACGTGTGCTGCTGCTGGGTTAGCATTACCGGTCCCTTTTCCTGGAACCTCTTATATGTATTACATTTATGACTGCATGCCGACAAAAAGCATGTTACCTGTGCAAAGAAAACAGACATTTCCCGCATTTAAAAGACAGTTTTCCCTTTGAAACTTTAAAATCGATTTTCTCAAAAACTATAAGCTCTTTTTGCTAAATTTTTTTTCCTCTTGTACCCACTCCCAAGGTGCACATACCCTGTAAATTTGGGGTATGTAGCATGTAAGGAGGCTTTACAAACCACAAAAGTTCGGGTCCCCATTGACTTCCATTATGTTCGGAGTTCGGGTCGAACACCCGAACATCGCGGCCATGTTCGGCCTGTTCGGCCCGAACCCGAACATCTAGATGTTCGCCCAACACTACCAGGGATCCGTAGTGGACACAGATGAGGTGACAACACATGGGTTAGAGAGACACACAGTAGGAGGGGGCGCACAATTCATTCAGCTGTCATTCCTAATTGTGTTTGAAGCAGAAAGAAATAAGAAAAGGTGATATATGACAGTGACTGCAAGCCAAATAACTAGAGATTAAGGTGTTGGGGAGGTTGGGGGCCCTGGGGCACCTCTTAGTCTAATAGCAATCAGTGTGTGACGGCTGGGGTGGGAGGGATGGAGGGGCGCACTTTGCTGTCTCAGCCTTGGGTGCTGAAGGACCTTGTCCCGCCTCTGACAGCATGGAATCCTTTGCCATGTATTCGTTATGGATTAATTTGCTGAAATAATGGGCAGACCCAGACACCTCAATTTAAAGGGTGTTAAGTTTAACACTATCAGAATCTTGATGTAACACACATGCTTACCTACCACAGCATTTTATCACCATTTCTCACAGCTGATTTTGTTTTTAGAACTACTAAATCGGACTATTACAGGAATGTAAATTATTTTACTTTCTTCTGCCTGTAATCAGAATTGCAATAAACCGTGTTAGCTCTTATGTAGTACATGAACCCAGGGTCACAGTGGCCAGCACTCTTGCCTTGCAGCAAGGAGCTCTGCTTGAACTTACTGCATAGAGTTTGTATGTTCCCTCATGTTTGCATGCATTGGTTTAACCCACATCCTGGAACATGGTAAGTTAAATGGTCCCACCTCAAACTTATTGGTAGGGATATTAGGCTATGACTATGGTAGGGATCACATAGTCAGCATGTCTGAAGGATAGTTACTGACATAACTCTGTACTGCTATAATGTCAGCACTATATTCATGCATAACACAGTTGTTATTGTTCTAAAAAAGTACATCAGTCACCTGTGAGCAGCTAGTAAAGTTGGGGATTTCCCATGATGTTTGCAGCTTTAAAGGTGACAACCCAATGAAGCATCTGAAGGGGATGCGAAATGCGTAGGTGGGCGGTGCCAACATGACTGGTGCTTGACGTGGAGCCTCGCATGCTTTCGACCCCACGTGCAACTAAGCTCTGTGCTGGCGTCCTCAACGCCGAGAGATCCTGGTGTCCACACCGATGGATTGTATCCCATGCATGGCCTGCGAATGGGGACCCTCCGTGGTGGAAAACCGAAGTGGGCATCTAATGAGAGCACAGCCTCTATCTCACTGACTGTTGGGCGGCATGATCCTAATCTTATGGGTGAGACCACTGCAGCTTGCCATATCAGCTTTGCGCTTAAAGGATACCCGAGGTGACGTGACATGACGAGATAGACATGTGTATGTATAGTGCCAATCACACAAATAACTAGGCTGTGTTCTTTTTTTTCTTTCTCTGCCTGAAAGAGTTAAATATCAGGTATTTAATGGGCTGACTCAGTCCTGACTCAGACAGGAAGTGACTACAGTGTGAACCTCACTAATAAGAAATGCCCCTTTTTATCCCTTTCTTGCTCTCAGAAGCCATTTTCTGCTAGGAAAATGTTTTATAGTTGGAATTTCTTATCAGTGAGGGTCACACTGTAGTCACTTCCTGTCAGGACTGAGTCAGCTACTTACATACCTGATATTTAACCCTTTCAGACAGAGAAAGGAAAAAAAAAGAACACAGCATAGTTATTTGTGTGCTAGGGACTGTACATACACATGTTCATCTCATCATGTCACATGTCACCTCAGGTATTCTGTAATGCTTTTGCTTACAAAGTACTGTTTTAGCTTTGCTGCGACTTTCCATTTGAATCAATATCCTGTGGATTATGGCCAGCTCACTGTGTTATTAAAATTGCCCCCCCCCCCCCCGATTTGAACTATTACTAGCACAGGTGTATGGATCTTCAGCAGTGCGTTTCTGAAAGATGAATACAGAGCTATATGTATATATGATGCTGTTTGTATATTTGTGCATGTTTTACTGTTATTCTGACAGTTTTCCTGCCTTTCTCTCTATGTACCGCTCCATTATGCCAAACCCAATTCCGGGCGTGACCCAGTCATGCTTGGCGAAATAAAATGATTCTGATGGATGAAGTGAATGCACGGACGCATTAGGTGTGCTGACGTTATTTCTCTATGAATTGTCAGTTACCGTATTTTTCAGACTATAAGAAGCTCCTGACTATAAGACCTAGGCTTAGAATACAAGAACCAGGGGGAAAAATATACACTAAACTTGTGCATCCATGGTGCAGAGTGTCTTGTGGATTATGCCCCCTTGTACCTCTTGTGTCTCCCCATGTCCTCCTCTGTCCCTCTTGTCCTTCTGTGTCCCCCATGTGTCTGCCTCTGTCCTCCTTTAGCCCTCATCTATGCCCCTTTATGTCCCCCCGTGTCCTCCTCTATGCCCCTTTGTGTCCTCCTTGTGCCGTACTCTATGCCCCTTTGTGTCCACCCGTGTCCTCCTCTATGCTCCTTTGTGTCTCCCTGTGTCCTCCTCTGCATTGGTACAGTACAGGTAGTCCCCAACATTACAGCAGGTTGGAGGTTTGTATTGGCAGGCTTTCACAAGTCAGGAACTCCCTGCATTTAGACTATAAGAGGCAGTGACTTTTTTCCACACTTTTGGGGGAGAAAAAGTGAGTCTTATCGTCCAAAAAATACAGTATGTTGATATCTAACACTGCCTTACACTTTACTGTTCAGTCAACGTTATGCTTCTCATTACTTACCCGAGTCACAAGTTTTTAAGTTTTTAAGGTATTTTGATATAATGGAGAGGCATGTTATTAAACCAAAACACTGTGAGATGTATATAGGTGGGTATGGACCAGACCAAACAAAATCTACTCAAATTCTTTTTATAAAAATATCTACAAAAAACTTTTGATTACTATATCAAAACACAACCATTTAAAAATGTGAGCCTCCCAAACCTCCCCACTCAAGCACCCACCCCACCTAACGAGCCCCTCCCCTGCAATCTTCAATCTCCCTTACTCAATATAGTCCCAACTTAACCTATAATCAAAATTGCAGTGATGCATATGCATCTGCCCCACTGCAAGCCCACAGACACCGGTGTACCCGTCTGAGCTCAGACTCCCAATGTCCAATCAGCCTATGATCTTGTCTGGTCCACACATTAATATTGGATCACGAGACCAAATCCACATGGAAAATATGAAAGTTCCAGTTGTAAACCAAACGGACAGTTCAATGCAGTAACATCAAGTATCATTGTGTTAGTTCATGTATTCCCAGTGTGAACACCATAGAAAGGAACATTGGGCTAGCAGATTGATAAGCCAGGATCGTTATGTCCAATGGGGAACAGTAGGCAAGGGAGCCCAGCAAGAGTAGTAAGCCACAGTAGCATAAGCCTCCAATCAAAGCAACAGGGAAAGGCATCCATGCGTACAACTTCCCTTCATAAGGTATAGTATATTCCACACACAGCTTCAGCCCAGTTCAATCAGGTTGGTAATGGCATTCAGCACAGTTCAATCAGGTGGATAGCTGCAGAAGCAAAACAGCAAGCAAGCCCCCAGCGCAGTTCAGCCAGTTAATGGCAGCATGAGGAAACAAACAAGATTTTAAGCAACATGACACGTTCTTACATGTGCTGTAGTTCTCCACTGGAGTCAACCAGGAGTAACTCTCTAGGCAGCTTGGATGTTCTGTGACTGATCAGTCATTGTAGGTTGGTCTCCGGCTGAGGCTGACAGATGCTGGATGCTGGGTGAGGCTGCCGGGTGAGCTGGATGTCCAGGAGCAAGGGTAGTGGCCAAGCAGGTCCAAGGTGCGTGGTGCGGGGAGGCCGGGAAGCAGCACATGCGTCCTCGACCGGTTTCGCCGGACTTCCGGCTTCCTCTGGAGGTATGACACTTCCTGTGTCGCCTCCTATTTATTCCCCCCAAGGTCCGGAATGGACGGAGAGGCCATGCCACGCCCGCCCCCACCAGCGGCCAATGCCGGGCGGGAGGGCGGAGCCGGCCGACGCCGCGGGCAGACGCAAATCATCCACCCGCAGCGTCAGCACAGCCCCGCCCACCCACCCGAACAACTGCCGGGCGACGGGGCGGGGCAGGCAGACACCACGCGAAGGCCGCTAAGCAACCCACACGGCGTGTCCACCAGGCCCCGCCCCCACACCCAGACACGCCGCCGGAGGGGGCGGGCGAGGACGAACACACGCCAGCCCACGTCAGACCAAGAAGGGAAACCACTTAGAGGCAGCACCAGGTAAACAAACCCTGTATCCTCCCCAAATGCAGTTTATAGAACATTACCTTTTAAATTACAAACACCATAGAAACTAATCTCGATATATAGTGACAGTAAAGAGCATCCTATCGATAATCATGCAAATGCCCAGGAACTTAACATAAATCGCGGCTCATATCAACATAAGCCGCGTATCTAAATATTCCTGGTATCTAGGCAAACATCAGCCCATAATATGGCAAATATCTATACAATGATCTTACAACTCCATGTCTGGCGATGTGCGGTAAAACCCCCCCCCCCACCCCCCCACGAGATCAACAGAACATGTCACAGAAACCAGATCAGCCAAAGCTCCCACAGACCTATCAGAGTGGCAAGAACGAAGCATAACTAGTATGCTCGTTCAGACCAGGGGGCCTAGTGGCCTCCAGTTAAAAAATCCATCGTGATTCCTTTTGTAATAATAGGCGATCCATGTCCCCACCTCTGATGGGGGCATGGATCCGATCAAGGCCTACAAATCGCATTGCGGTAGGACTACCCGCATGCATGGTTTTAAAATGTCTGGCTACGGGAGTGAGACTGGAAAGGCTTTTGCTTTTAATATTCGTAACATGTTCAGACATACGTGAGCATAATTCACGTTTGGTTTTACCTATGTAAAATGCCCCATGTTATTAAACGTTTGTGCATTTAATAAAGATATTGGCATACCCTGGTAGCCTAGTGACCCATCATTTTTTCATATTTTGGCTAAGCCTTAAAGAACAGCCTTGAATTTCCATTCTACATTCCTGACCCTAATTTGAATAGGTCCGCTTTAAATCTTTGGCCAAATAAAACTTTGAAGTATTTTCTAAATTATTTTGAATGCCCTGATAACATCAGAATTCTAACCCTGCTGCATTATCCGAGTAGAGGGGTTATTGTGAGGGGCTGATGCTGCCTCCTATACCTACTGCCAGTAACAGGCTGGACTATAATTCATGTGACCCACAAGCATTGACTGTTAGAGTACTTCCTGTGTAAAAGACAGACCCTGTCATGTAAGGCTCCGTTTTAGGCCACGTCCACAGTGACAGCAGTAAAACAACATGACGGATCGAGACAGCAGCACCGCAAGTTATGCTTCTGTTGTGTTGGGTACAGTGAAGCATACAGTCAATGAAAAATATGCTTGACTCTTACTGTTACCGCACGTGTTTAGTGCTAATGTTACGATGCTGCAACCTAGTGCATAGGTGGTGTATTGCACTGTGGTAAGCCGCATTACAAAGCGTCCGTTACACCGCACTGCAATGCACCACTGTGAACCTGGCCTTAATGCTGCCAGGATTGGAAGGTCTCAGGGTTAATAACTCACTTGCTCTGCTGTCATTTACTAGACCGGTTATGCTCCGCCTCCCTCTGAAACCTGGCCCATGGCGGTTTGGGGATCAGTGGCCCATTCATCAGAAATCTATTATCAGTCAACCTACAATCCTTGTAATGGTAACAGTAAATTCGGGCGCCTAAGGCAAGTGGACAAATCGGGCGCCGCCATTCACTCCCATAATAAATATCGTTTAATGGGCGCCCGACAGGAAAAAAGGGCGCCGGAGAAAAATAACGTTTTATAAGCGGCGCCCGGAGACTTTTACTGTTTTATAACTGCTTCTCATGATTACACATTATTTTATGATTTATAATTTTTTAAACATTATTTTTAAACGAAAAACAGTACAATCTTTTTTAAGACATTATTTTTAAACGAAAAACAGCACAATATTTTTTTCACACGTTATTAATGCTTATCACAGGGGGGTCTTAGGTTTAGGCACCAACAGGGGGGTCTTAGGCTTAGGCACCAACAGGGGGGTCTTAGGTTTAGGCACCAACAGGGGGGTCTTAGGTTTAGGCACCACCAGGGGAGTCTTAGGTTTAGGCACCACCAGGGGGGTCTTAGGTTTAGGCACCAACAGGGGGGTCTTAGGTTTAGGCACCAACAGGGGGGTCTTAGGTTTAGGCACCAACAGGGGGGTCTTAGGTTTAGGCACCACCAGGGGGGTCTTAGGTTTAGGCACCAACAGGGGGGTCTTAGGTTTAGGCACCACCAGGGGAGTCTTAAGTTTAGGCACCATCAGGGGGGTCTAGGGGTTAGGGGTAGGTACAGGGAGGGTTACTTACTATTTTTTTTTAAACGTTATTATACGTTTCACTTTTTAAACGGAAGATTAACGTTTTCACAATTGCCAATTTCATGCACATTATTTAATGATTTATAACTTTATAAAACATTATTTTTAAACGAAATATAGTACATTATATTTTTAAATGTTATCCATGTTTATCGTTTAAAACCCCGCGCCCTTTTTTCCCAGCGCCCCTTTTTAACGTACGCCCTTGTAATGCCCAGTGCAGGGAAAACTGCATTGAGCAGTACAAGGATTGAAGCTTGATCAATGGTGGGCCAGATTCTGGCCACATTTCTTACTGGGTAAGGGAAGGAGGGAACAGAAACTGGCCACACGTCTAGTTGGGGGTGGGGACAAATACTGTCAGAACTTGGTACTAGCAGGGGCGGGGTTTTCTTCAGGCGACAACTTGTCCTGCAGGGTTCTTTTTTTAATGTTCTCCCTATGGGTAACCTGGGTAGTATTATATGTTGGAATGACATCTGAAATAGCTGTGCTGTCTCAGTGACTGATGGGTGGGTCTAGCTAAGGGTATCTTATCATTTCAAACTCCATCCACTTATGATGCTCAGTCTTCCTCATATTGCTTGCCAGATTAGGCAGAGCAGTGACTGAAAAGACTATGCTGAGCTGTCATTGTTCCATGGGTCAGTTATATAAAACACAGCCAGACAAATTGGCAAGTCTCTGCTGAAGTATTATATGTTAAAGGACACCTGAAGTGAGAAGGATATGAAGGCTGCCACACTGATTTCCCTTTAAACCATGCTATTTGACTGGATGACCTGCTGATCCTCTGCCTCCAATACTTTTAACCATAGACCCCAAACAAGCATGAAAATCAGATGTTTGACTAACGTTTGATTGGATTTGATGCATACTTGTTTCAGGTTTGTGATTCAGATGCTACTGAGGCATAAAACAGCAGCAAGACAGGCAACTGGTATTGTTTAAAAGGAAATTAATATGGCAGCCTCCATATCCCTCTCACTTTAGGCGACCTAAACAATAATTGGGGATCTGAATACCGCTGAGGCCAGTTTCAGACTGAGGATTGGCGATAGCAGTGCAGCTCCAAAATCATGCTTTCGGGGGCCTTTGGGGATTACCCCATTAGTACGCGGTAATCCCCATCTGGCAGCCGGCTGTCCTGTGGCTGAAGCAATCTCAGGCGTGGAAGTTTATTGCTAAAATACACATCTCCGCATGCATAAAGCAACAAAAAACTGCAGTGGGCATTTTAAAAAAAACTGTGTTGCCATAGACTTACATGACTTTCGGTCTGCCTCAGAACTGCACAGTAACATAATCTGGCCCTCACGTAGGGGATGCGGCTAAAACGTCACTTCCATCGCATTACACCGCACCACGCCACTATGGAAGTCCCCATAGACTTTCATTGCACTGTGGTGTGGTGCAGTAAAGAATACAACACTGTACCTTCCCAGTGTAAAATGGCCCTAAGGCAAATGCTCATTTTATTCAGTTTTGTATGGAGGGCGTGGTCACCAAGCCTGTTGCTTTGACATTGAGAAAGAGATTGTTGTGTCATCACACTGATAAGGCCATTGATTTGTCATCTTTGTTCCTGTAAGCAGGTTAACCTTTCATAAAACATGTTAGATCGACTGAACTGAGAAATAAAATAGAGCATAGGTATAAAATAACACATACCATGGTCTAAAAAGACTGTTAATATATTATGTGTTGTGTCTCCTGGTTAGCTCTTTAAATGATGCGCTTAGCAAGCAGTGGGCAGTCTGGTGATACTGGTCATGCATATGCTCAGGCTACCTGATGCGAGATGATATTTCTTGCGCTTACGCTCACAGTCATCCCCTACAAGGACTGAGTGCAGAGGGTGGATGCTCCTGACACCTCTGAGCAGTCACACGGCAAATTACTTCAGAAGCTTAAAAACGTGTCTCCCATATGAACACTTCTGACTTCCTGACTGCTCCCAACTGGAGAATTCCTAATGACTGTTTCTCTCATCTCCAGCTGTACTGTTATTGTGCTGTGCCCTCTGCGGGAAACATCATAACAGCCATTTTGTTCCATTTTACTTTACCTCACAGGCCCTCATTTATCAAAGTACATGCACTTAGTTCCCAGTCAATCAAATTCTATCCCAGGCTAAGTAAAACTGACTGTTAGTGCCACACAGACAGTTCTCATTGCAGGGGCCTCTATCCACTTGCCTGGCTGTTTATATATTACTCATTTTAGTGAGATAGAATCATTAGCATGGCTCTTCCCATTTTACCGACATTGTGCATTTAATGATTGCTTTTCAATCTGAGGAAAACAGTTACTTTTTGTCTGAAGAACCCAGGAAAGTTATATCAATGATTGCAATTTACATTTGTTTTCTGCTTTACCCTTGCATACAGTAAACTTGAGGCCCCTTTTACACTAGAAAGCTTGCTTTGCGCTGGGACACCCTTTCTGCGTGCAGGGTAATGCAACAGCAATGAAAGTCTATGGGGCCCAGTAGGCTTACGCCATCATGTCACATCCCATCAGCCGCCAACCCACTGCTTAGTCAACAGGGCTTTGTCATCGGACTTCTGCGGCGACACTGCGCCAGAATGCATGCAAGTCAATGGGTGACACAGAAAATTGAAATATGTTGGCGGTGGGGTGGTAAGCATGAGTGCAATGACACAAGTACAGTGAGGAACTTGGAAATCTCAGTGACGTACTTCCTGTCCAGCAAGGAGTACATCACTGGGCGAGGGGTGGTGGGGGCATGCAGGGAAGGCGGTGCTATCTGGATGGCGCATGATTGCACCACAAACGCAAGGGCCAGGTATCAAACCGGCTTTAAGGGTACTTACACTCTATAACTATTGTGTTGCGGAGCCAGAATAATGGGGTCACAACCAGGGCCAGGTTCTCCAGCACTAGAGGTGGAGATTTCGAAGTGCGCCCCCCCCCCCCCCGAATTGTGCCCTCCTCAGTATAGATAACATTGTGTCCCCTGTATTAAGAAGACCCCCTCCTCAGTATAGATAGTCAGATGTCCCCCCCAGTATTAGGTAGCTCTCCTCCCCACTATAGTCATATTTGACCCCAGTATTAAGTAGCTTTCCTCCCCATCATATCCAGGTGGGCCCACCAGTATTAGGTCGTCCCCCCGCCTTAGTATAGATAGACATATGTACCTCCCTAGTATAGTCCAATGTGCCCCCAGTATTAGGTAACACCCCTCCCCACTCCCCAGTATAGTTAGATGGGCCCCTGTATTAGACAGCCCCGCTTCCCAGTATAGTCAGATATACTGTACTCAAGTATTAGGTAGCCCCCCTTCCCAGTATAGTCCGATGTACCCCAAGTACTTGCAGCCTCCTCCAATATGCAGAGTATGCAGAGCAAGCTTAACCTGTCTGAACACTGCCGTGATCTGCCTTCACCCTGCCTCACAGTCGCAGTGTCTTCTCTCTGGTGCATGTAATGAGGGGCCCCTCTAGAGGAACGCTGTGACTGTGCACAATCTGCATTTGGCCGGGTGCAGGGAGCAGAGGCGGCCTTTGGGGTGGGCCAGTGGGGCGATTGCCCCAGGCCCCGCGTCTGAAGTGGGCCCCGCAGTCAGACAGTAAAGGCAATATTACTGCCTGCCGAGATTATCTTCCGTGCATTTGTTACTTAACTGGCAACCATGCCATGTGCTCAGGACAGCTCAATGCTGCCTCCATACACGCCCCCCTCTACTCCCGGCCAATAGAGGCAGTCAACACTGCTCTCTGCTTCTGCCTCCTCCTCTAAACCCACCCCGTGGCCATAGAAGCAGCCAACAGCCTCCAGAGTAGTGTTTACCATGTTCGTGAGGCCCCATTTGTTATTCCGGGCCTAAGGGCGACAGAGAGACTATGTTCCCTTATGTGGCTGTGTCCCCCTGACTCCCCCAGACACAGAGAGCAGGAGCGTCAGGCAGGGAGTGGACACAGGCAGGAGGGCACACACCAGAGTGTGAGTGTGTGTGAGTGAGACAGGCACTGCCAGCTCTGAGGACACAGGCAGCAGCTGCAGAATTACCAGGGATCCGTAGTGGACACAGATGAGGTAACAACACATGGGTCAGAGAGACGCACACGGTTTTTGTCTGATGCAGCAGTAGGAATAAATGATGAGCATGTAACAATCATGCTGATGCTGCTGCATTGCTTCTGAGTGCTCTTTTTTATTTACTGATTTTAAAATAAACGTAGTCGTTTTCTGAGTGTTTTTCTCTTATGTACAGGTGTGGTATTGGAAAAGAGGGGCTAAACCTGACTGATAGCATGATATTGATAAGCTGCCTTCTTATCACTATCATGTTATGGTCCCAGAAATCCCCTCTTCCCCACTGAGACCACCCATGTATATAGGAAACACACACTGAGAAAATCTGCTAGTTTCATTTTCAAGCCAGCTATCAGCACAGCATATTGGAATGTGGAAGATGCTCAGTACTTGCTTAACGAGAGGGAAGTCTTCTATAGAGGCTTCCCATGGCGTCCCCTGTTGCTGCTTGTGGACAGCCAAAGATTCCCGATAAGGGCTTGTCAGAAATCTGACCAGGTCCCACTCCTCTTCACACAGCTGTAGTGTGCCTGTGGAACTCGCAATCATCCTTTCACAGTCAAATGTCCTACCATATTATTAGTATTATTATGTATTTATATAGCACTGACATATTCTGCAGCACGTTACAGAGTACACAGTCAGGTCACAGACTGTCCTCAGAGGAGCTCACAGCCTAATCCTACCATAGTCCTAGTCTAATGAGCTACCATATTATTATTTATTTATATAGCACTGACATCCTCTGCAGCACATTACAGAGTACATAGTCATGTCACTAACTGTCCTCAGAGGAGCTCACAATCTAATCCTACCATAGTCATTGTCAAATGTCCTACCATATGATTAAGTATTTATATAGCATTGGCATCTTCTACCATATTATCATAGAAGTACTGTACAGAGTGCATATAGATGTCAGTAATTGACTGCCCTTAGAGAAGGTTACAGTCCAAATTATCATAGCCATATTGTGATGTTTTCACTCTAGGATTGTGTGGCATGTGGAAAAGCATATTCTGTATAACAATATATGCATTTGATCTGTGGGGACAGGATATCTGCATTTGATCTGTGTGGGGCATGATATCTGCATTTGAGCTGTGTGGGGCATGATATCTGCATTTGATCTGTGGGGACATGATATCTGCATTTGTTATGTGGGGGGCATGATATCTGCGTTTGATCTGTGGGGATATGATATTTGCATTTGATCTGTGGGGGGCATGATATCTGTATGTGATCTGTGGGGGGCATGATATCTGCATGTGATCTGTGGGGCATGATATCTGCATTTTATATGTGAGGGGCATGATATCTGCATTTTATCTGTGAGGGGCATGATACCTGCATTTTATCTGTGAGGGGCATGATACCTGCATTTTATCTGTGAGGGGCATGATACCTGCATTTTATCTGTGAGGGGCATGATATCAGCATTACGATTATTCTCTGGTTAAACACTGCCACAATAAGTGTATTTTCTGGTGAAACGCTGTCGCAATACGTGTGTTTTGCATTAGAGATGGACAGCCTGAGAGTGTGGTGGTATGGTACACGGCCTACACTTATGGCTCTAGGCCCCACGTTTGACACTCGCCCCAGGCCCCGCATACGCTAAGGCCTCCTCTGCAGGGAGGTACTTAGGGGGACGCCGGCGCACCCTCAGAGATCTGCATCCAAAGGCTAGTGCCTTTGCTATTCCTTGCTTAATTCAGTGAAACTTCATGGCACTAATGTACACTACAATGTACAAATTCCTTTACTTGTCATTTTCTCTACCTACATGTAAATG
This sequence comes from Hyperolius riggenbachi, assembly GCF_040937935.1. NCBI lineage: Eukaryota > Metazoa > Chordata > Amphibia > Anura > Hyperoliidae > Hyperolius > Hyperolius riggenbachi. The sequence goes on from NC_090652.1 coordinate 107,849,203, forward strand.
AGACATTTGTTACAGCAAATGTATGCAGTAATCAGACTTCTTGATGTATGGAGAGCAGCTTGTTCTTTACTGTGTAGTAAACTCACCTCCATGCACTCAGAATATGCAGCGACCGCTATGATGTCTTTGAGGCCTTAGCAAATATTAAAGTGGACCACAGGCATTAACTCCTGACCGTAAGGCCAGAAACCCACTAGGAGCGACTTTCTGAGCACTTTGGAAACTCTTGCTAATGTAATGCTATGGGTGTGATCCCACTTGAGCGATGTGATTTTATAAAAATCCCCCATAGCATTGCAGTAGCAAGAGCTTTTTCAAATCACTAGCGATTAGAAATCGCTCCTAGTGGGTTTCTGGCCTAAGGGAGTTTACAGACTGCAGTGTATCCACTTTACCTATGGAAATTTGCCTGATTTGCAGCAGACAGGGGCATTGTTAGCACCAAAGATCAGTGGCACGTGCCCCAGATTTATTCTGGAGTGGCCGGGATGTCCTCCGGCCCCAGGCAGAGTCAGCTGTGTTACCTCAATAGTGGACATGCTGGGAGCTGTGGTGCATTAATCTGGGGTATGCTGAGTGCTGTGGTGCCGCTATTTAGGCATACTGGGTGCTGTGCTGCCATGCTGTTTACTGTGATGCCTTTATGGGGGCATGCAGGAAGCTGTGGTTCTTCTATGGGGCATGCTGGGAGTTGTGATGCCTCAATGGGAGGCCCGTGGGAGCATGGGAGGAGGTCCACTAGAAGGTCAGGAAATGCTATGGGGGAACTGCCAGATAACCTGGTAGCAGGCCAGCCCGCCAGACCAGCTAGCACAGAAGCCAGGTAACTTTTTTTTTTAATTATTATTAATGGAGAAGGGGGCTTCATCCAACATTTTGCTGGGCACGCCTACTTAGACCACTGTTAAATTCATGTAAATTAGGCTCCACTAATGACCACACCCAAATTCCGGTGCGCGGCCACACCCATTTTCTGTCTGGAGTGCCCAAAAGTGCCCCATATCTCTTCGGAACCTAGAAACTCTCCTGGCAGCAGACCCAATAGTACTTCACCTACCGACTGATCCTCCTCCATGCTGACATCCAATTTCCTCATAGGCCAGAACCTTTTCATATCTTGTGGCATATATATGTGGGATCACACTGCGAAAAACATGCCCGAGGCTGTCTGCAGATGATTTTTAATGTTTAATGTGCGTTTTCCACATGCATCATCCAGCAGTCAGCTGACAGCAGTTGAATGTTGGCAATGGGAATAGCATGTGTTAAAAAAAAGTAGTGCAGGCAGCAAGTTTTTTTTTTTCTCCTGCATGCTGAAACCCCACCAAATGTGACCCAGCGCACTGCTTAATATGGGCTGTCGCATCTGGTGAGATTCTGCATGCGAGAAAACTGCACGCAATTCCCTCAAGTGGGATCCCTGTCTCCAATGGAATCTGCATACCAGATTGATTTCTGACCTCTGAAATACAGTTGGCTAAATTCAGTGGGTCAAAATGAAAGGAACAGTAGAGGTGAGATGAGCTTCTATTTTGGTCAGTAAAGCAAACCCCACCATAAAATGACTGTGAAGGTAGGAAAACAATGCATACATAATGTACAGCTTAGGCTATGTTCAGATTGGTGTCTAAAGTAAATGCTGATTAAATGTTACATCACAAGAAGTGGAAGCTGGACAGTCTCATGCAGGGAATACACGGTTCGTTTTGTAGCTGTTTAGATGGTTCGATAGATAATTTCCAACATGTCCGATCTCCCTTTCAATTCTTTTGCCGCTCAATTTCTGATATAAGTGAATGGAAAAAGATAAGAAAAACAAGAGGAAGATAAGAACCGAGAGCTGAAATCAAGCGGCAAAAACGAGAGCAGAAATGCACAGGAGGAAACGAAGCGTGTATTCCCAGCATCAGTGGGGTTAAGCAGGACTCCATTCCAAGGAACATAAAAGATGCCAGCGCCATGGTAACCTTATATGTTGGTCAATCAGAAAAAAAAAAAATTTTCTTTCATTGTATCCCCTTGTATTTACTGTGTGATAGATTTGTTAGTTAAAGGGATACTGTAGGGGGGTTGGGGGAAAATGAGTTGAACTTACCCGGGGCTTCTGATGGTCCAGTGCCTGCGTAGCCACTCACCGATACTCCGGCCCCGCCTCCGGTTCACTTCTGGAATTTCCGACTTTAAAGTCAGAAAACCACTGCGCCTGCGTTGCCAAGTCCTCGCTCCCGCTGACATTACCAGGAGCGTACTGCGCAGGCCCAGACCATACTGGGCTTGTGCTATACACTGTAGTTGCCATTGGCAGGTTTTGGCGTGCCGTATCAATTGTTATGTATAGAGTGCATGGGAGGCCCCATTGTAAAACCTGCATCAGGGTAGTGTTGGGCGAACAGTGTTCGCCACTGTTCGGGTTCTGCAGAACATCACCCTGTTCGGGTGATGTTCGAGTTCGGCCGAACACCTGACGGTGCTCGGCCAAACCGTTCGGCCATATGGCCGAACTAAGAGCGCATGGCCGAACGTTCCCCGAACGTTCGGCTAGCGCTGTGATTGGCCGAACGGGTCACGTGGTTCGGACCCGAACGCGCTCTGATTGGCCGAACTGTCACGTGGTTCGGGTAAATAAATACCCGAACCACGTCATATCTCCGCCATTTGTCTGTGGGTTTAGCTTTGGGTAGGCAGGCAGGGTAGTTCGCGCTCCAGCCACGCTAGCCAGGGTCCCCCCCAGTCATTGTGTGTCGCTGCTGGGAACAGTAGTACACCGCTCGTTCAGCCACACTATATAGCATTCTGTGTACTGTTCTGTGTCTGCTGGGAACAGTAGTACACCGCTCGTTCAGCCACACTATATAGCATTCTGTGTACTGTTCTGTGTCTGCTGGGAACAGTAGTACACCGCTCGTTCAGCCACACTATATAGCATTCTGTGTACTGTTCTGTGTCTGCTGGGAACAGTAGTACACCGCTCGTTCAGCCACACTATATAGCATTCTGTGTACTGTTCTGTGTCTGCTGGGAACAGTAGTACACCGCTCGTTCAGCCACACTATATAGCATTCTGTGTACTGTTCTGTGTCTGCTGGGAACAGTGGTACACCGCTCGTTCAGCCACACTATATAGCATTCTGTGTACTGTTCTGTGTCTGCTGGGAACAGTAGTACACCGCTCGTTCAGCCACACTATATAGCATTCTGTGTACTGTTCTGTGTCTGCTGGGAACAGTAGTACACCGCTCGTTCAGCCACACTATATAGCATTCTGTGTACTGTTCTGTGTCTGCTGGGAACAGTAGTACACCGCTCGTTCAGCCACACTATATAGCATTCTGTGTACTGTTCTGTGTCTGCTGGGAACAGTAGTACACCGCTCGTTCAGCCACACTATATAGCATTCTGTGTACTGTTCTGTGTCTGCTGGGAATAGTGGTACACCGCTCGTTCAGCCACACTATATAGCATTCTGTGTACTGTTCTGTGTCTGCTGGGAACAGTAGTACACCGCTCGTTCAGCCACACTATATAGCATTCTGTGTACTGTTCTGTGTCTGCTGGGAACAGTAGTACACCGCTCGTTCAGCCACACTATATAGCATTCTGTGTACTGTTCTGTGTCTGCTGGGAATAGTGGTACACCGCTCGTTCAGCCACACTATATAGCATTCTGTGTACTGTTCTGTGTCTGCTGGGAACAGTAGTACACCGCTCGTTCAGCCACACTATATAGCATTCTGTGTACTGTTCTGTGTCTGCTGGGAACAGTAGTACACCGCTCGTTCAGCCACACTATATAGCATTCTGTGTACTGTTCTGTGTCTGCTGGGAACAGTAGTACACCGCTCGTTCAGCCACACTATATAGCATTCTGTGTACTGTTCCGTGTCTGCTGGGAACAGTAGTACACCGCTCGTTCAGCCACACTATATAGCATTCTGTGTACTGTTCTGTGTCTGCTGGGAACAGTAGTACACCGCTCGTTCAGCCACACTATATAGCATTCTGTGTACTGTTCTGTGTCTGCTGGGAATAGTGGTACACCGCTCGTTCAGCCACACTATATAGCATTCTGTGTACTGTTCTGTGTCTGCTGGGAACAGTAGTACACCGCTCGTTCAGCCACACTATATAGCATTCTGTGTACTGTTCTGTGTCTGCTGGGAATAGTGGTACACCGCTCGTTCAGCCACACTATATAGCATTCTGTGTACTGTTCTGTGTCTGCTGGGAACAGTAGTACACCGCTCGTTCAGCCACACTATATAGCATTCTGTGTACTGTTCTGTGTCTGCTGGGAATAGTGGTACACCGCTCGTTCAGCCACACTATATAGCATTCTGTGTACTGTTCTGTGTCTGCTGGGAATAGTGGTACACCGCTCACCCGTCACTGTATAGCATTGTGCTCTGTGTCGCTGCTGGGAATAGTGGTACACCGCTCACCCGTCACTGTATAGCATTGTGCTCTGTGTCGCTGCTGGGAATAGTGGTACTGTATAGCATTTCTGTACTGCCACTGTACTGCTGCCAGTCAGCGTGTACTGTAAGGATAAGTGAAATGAGGAAGAAATCCGGTGAAAGAGGGAGGGGCAAGGGAAGAGGTGTTTCCCCTGACGGTTCACGTACAGGCCACAGGGGAGCACCCAAGAAAACCCACTCAATACCGCCCATGTTGTCCAGGACAACAACCCTCACAAATCCAAAAGAACAGGACCAGATAATTACTTGGATGACCTCTCAAGCGTCCAGCAGTGGGTTAAGCAGCACCAGCACATCACGCACGAGGTCCGAGTCCTCAGCCAGTTACAAGGAGCCAGTGGGCACAAAGCTGACACAACCGGCAGCGACACCACGCACACAACTGCCAGATAACCAGTCCGATGAATTACCTCAGGACACAATGGGGTATTCGCAGGAGCTATTCCCAGCCCAACAAACTTCCACCTTTCAAAGGTCAATGGAGGAACAGCCAGAAATGTTGTGCCTGGATTCACAACCGTTAACTGTGGGAAATGCACCGCGCACTGAAATACAAGGCGAGTCCGAAGAGGACTCGGAAACCCAAATCCCAGAGCAATTTGGGCAGGAGGGGTTGCAATTGCAGGAGGTCGGCCGACAAGATCTGGAAGACGACGTTGGAGTGTGCTGCGCAGAGGTTGTTGTGGGGAGCTCTACTCCACGGCGGTGGCCCACAATGACATATGACGAGTTTGAGGAGATGGAAGAGGAGGGTATGGACAATGTGGACAGAGACCCAGATTTTGTTTGTGAACGAGAACATCGCCGTCGTAGCAGCAGCACAGATGAGTCTGTTGAAGAACACACTGCTGCACGAGTTCGCCTTGTGCCACAAGGTAGGCGGCGCGCAATTTCAGGCACCACAAGCGTGGAAGTTCAAGTGAGAGGCAAAAGAGGAGCAAACAGAAATCGCCAGCAAGGAGGCAGGTGCTCCAAAGTCTGGGCTTTCTTTGAAGACTGCACTGAGGATGTTACCATGGCGATTTGCAAGGTGTGCAAGACCCGCCTGAGCAGGGGGAAAAATATTAACAACCTCTCCACCACCAGCATGAGCCGTCACATGCTATCCAAACATCCCACTCTTTGGGCAAACGCGTCAGGACAGGGTACCAGAAACAACACTGCCTCCCTTGGGTTCACCAGACTCACCACCAGACCCGCCTCAGCAGCAGCAGTAGCCCAGCCATTGCGTGGTTCACAACATTCACAAACATCAGACGACGCTGACACTGTCACTTTCCGGAGTAGTGCTCTTGAGGTCTCCCAGTGTTCATCAAACACAACAACCAACAGCCCTTCCGTGTGCAGCGCTACGGTTCAGTTGTCTGTGTCGGAGATGTTTGAGCGCAAGAGGAAATTGCCAGCAAATGACCCCCGGGCCGTGGCAGTAACAGCCAGCATAGCCAAGCTTCTGGCCTGCGAAATGCTGCCATATCGATTGGTGGAGACAAACAGCTTCAAGGGCATGATGTCAGTGGCCATCCCACGTTACGTGGTTCCCAGCCGCTACCACTTTGCACGCTCTGCAGTGCCTGAGTTGCATGAGCACGTGGTCAGCAAAATAACCCGAAGCTTGAAGAATGCCGTTGCCTGCAAGGTTCACCTCACCACTGACACCTGGACGAGTGCGTTCGGCCAGGGTCGATACATCTCCCTTACCGCGCACTGGGTGAACCTTGTGGAGCCTGGCAGCGATTCCTCACCTGCTACGGCACGGGTGTTGCCCACGCCACAAACAGCTGCACCGCCGTCCCTCCCACTGGATAACAGCAGCACCTACCTCTCTGACTCCTTCTCCTCCAACGCATCTCAAAGCTGTACCTCATCCGGAAACGCTAACCCAGCAGCAGTAGGATCGTGGAAGCAGTGCAGCACAGCTGTTGGCATGCGTCAGCAAGCGTTGCTGAAGCTAATCTGCCTTGGGGATAAGCAGCACACAGGGGAGGAAATTTGGAGGGGAATAAAGGAACAGACGGATTTGTGGCTGGCACCGCTGGACCTGAAACCGGGCATGGTTGTGTGTGATAATGGGAGTAATCTCATTCGCGCTTTAAGGTTGGCTAAGCTGACACACATCCCTTGCCTGGCGCACGTGATGAACCTAGTAGTTCAGCGGTTCCTGAGGACATACCCAGGCGTGCCCGATCTGCTGTTGAAGGTGCGTCGAGTGTCCAAACATTGTAGAAATTCCAGTACTGCTTCGGGGGCACTCGCCAAGATGCAGGAGCGCTTCAATCTCCCCCACCATCGCTTGCTGTGTGATGTCCCTACGCGCTGGAATTCTACGCTGCACATGCTAGCCCGCTTTTGCGAGCAGAAGAGTGCAGTGGTCCAGTACATGACGGCGCAGTACCGAGGCGCATCCGGCCAGCTGCCAAGCTTCTGTGGATCCGATTGGGCCAACATGTTGGACCTCTGCCAAGTCCTCCAAAATTTTGAGCAATCCACGTTGCTTGTGAGCAGTGACAACTCTTCAGTCAGCATTACCATACCACTGCTGTGTTTACTGAAGAGGTCGATGTTAAAAATCAAGGAAACAGCTGTCATGATGCAACTGGGGGAATCTGAAGGAGAAAACGATCAGCGTGATGGTACCAACATCAGGCCATCCGCCTCAGGGAACGCTGGCCCCAGCAGCTATGACGAAGAAGAGGAGGAGGAACAGCTGGAGTTGGAGCAGGAATTTCATGCCACCACTGACGAGGGCCAGAGCGGTGCACGTTGGACTTCCACAATTCAACGCGAATGGTCAGCAGAAGCAGACCAGGAGGAAGGTGACGACTATGATGCATCACAACAACTATCACAACGCTCACAAGAGGATGATGAGGATTCTGGTAGGACTCTGGCACACATGGCTCAATTCATGCTAGACTGCATTGAACGTGACCCACGCATTGTGCGCATTCTGGACAACACCAATTACTGGGTTTATACCCTTCTGGATCCACGGTACAAACACAATGTTCCAAAACTGCTTGAAGAAAGAGTCAGACAGGTCAAAATGGAAGAATACCAGCAGGCCCTTGTGGAGACTTTAGAGAGGAGATTGACATCCTCCCCCTCCTCTAGCCAGTTGTACGCAGACAGACTGACTTCCGCAAACCCAGGACGACCAGGAGGGCAGCAAACAACGCAAGCCGCAGCTAGTACCCAAAAGGGAATGGTATCGGCAGTGTCCTTGGAGTGGGAAAATTTTCTGACACCCATGCAGCCGCAGCCCACTGAACAGCAAGCGTGCAGATCCACCTCCAACACCGATCGCCTGGAGAAGATGGTCAAGGACTACATGTCAGATGGCGTAGCTGTGTCGAACCATCCATCTGCACCCTTCAACTATTGGGTATCGAAGCTAGACACCTGGCACGAACTGGCAATGTACGCAATAGAGGTGCTGGCTTGCCCGGCAGCCAGCGTTATGTCGGAACGCTGTTTCAGTGCTGCCGGAGGCATCGTCACAGATCGGCGTATCCGCCTCTCTACAGAAAATGCAGACCGTCTGACTCAAATTAAAATGAATCAATCCTGGATTGGAAATGACTACGCAACACTCCAGGACCCCAACCAAGTAACATGACCAATGAACATCTGGGATGGTGTTGCGTTTCCGGGCCCTGTTTATTGAACCTCTCATCTGTATTACATTTATGACTGCATGGCGGCAAAAAGCATTGCTGCTATATCCGCACGCTTTTTGTCCACATGCAAGGCCTGGGTTGTTGTGTCTCACAAAGCGTGGCCTTCTCCTCCTGCGCCTGCTCCTGTTCCATCACGTCTGCTGCTGCTGGGTTAGCGTTGCCGCGTGGTCCCTGTTTATTGAACCACTTATCTTTATTACATTTATGACTGCATGGCGGTACAAAGCATGCTATCCGCACGCTTCTTGCCCTCATGCAAGGCCTGGGTTGTTGTGTCTCACAAAGCGTGGCCTTCTCCTCCTGCGCCTCCTCCTGTTCCATCACGTCTGCTGCTGCTGGGTTAGCGTTGCCGCGTGGTCCCTGTTTATTGAACCACTTATCTTTATTACATTTATGACTGCATGGCGGTACAAAGCATGCTATCCGCACGCTTCTTGCCCTCATGCAAGGCCTGGGTTGTTGTGTCTCACAAAGCGTGGCCTTCTCCTCCTGCGCCTCCTCCTGTTCCATCACGTCTGCTGCTGCTGGGTTAGCGTTGCCGCGTGGTCCCTGTTTATTGAACCACTTATCTTTATTACATTTATGACTGCATGGCGGTACAAAGCATGCTATCCGCACGCTTCTTGCCCTCATGCAAGGCCTGGGTTGTTGTGTCTCACAAAGCGTGGCCTTCTCCTCCTGCGCCTGCTCCTGTTCCATCACGTCTGCTGCTGCTGGGTTAGCGTTGCCGCGTGGTCCCTGTTTATTGAACCACTTATCTTTATTACATTTATGACTGCATGGCGGTACAAAGCATGCTATCCGCACGCTTCTTGCCCTCATGCAAGGCCTGGGTTGTTGTGTCTCACAAAGCGTGGCCTTCTCCTCCTGCGCCTCCTCCTGTTCCATCACGTCTGCTGCTGCTGGGTTAGCGTTGCCGCGTGGTCCCTGTTTATTGAACCACTTATCTTTATTACATTTATGACTGCATGGCGGTACAAAGCCTGCTATCCGCACGCTTCTTGCCCTCATGCAAGGCCGGGGTTGTTGTGTCTCACAAAGCGTGGCCTTCTTCTCCTCCTGCGCCACCCTCCTCCTGTTCCATCACGTGTGCTGCTGCTGGGTTAGCGTTACCGGTCCCTTTTCCTGGAACCTCTTATATGTATTACATTTATGACTGCATGCCGACAAAAAACATGTTACCTGTGCAAAGAAAACAGACATTTCCCGCATTTAAAAGACAGTTTTCCCTTTGAAACTTTAAAATCGATTTTCTCAAAAACTATAAGCTCTTTTTGCTAATTTTTTTTCCTCTTGTACCCACTCCCAAGGTGCACATACCCTGTAAATTTGGGGTATGTAGCATGTAAGGAGGCTTTACAAACCACAAAAGTTCGGGTCCCCATTGACTTCCATTATGTTCGGAGTTCGGGTCGAACACCCGAACATCGCGGCCATGTTCGGCCTGTTCGGCCCGAACCCGAACATCTAGATGTTCGTCCAACATTACATCAGGGCCCACAGCTCCTTAGCTACGCCACTGGATGTATGGCCAGCTTATGATAGATGAGATTTTTTTTAATTTGTCTGTGTATCCGGTCTTTAAATATTCTCAAATGATATGAGAGATTCTTTGACCCAAGTTGTTTTAACTCTGAAAAGTTCCCTTGAAGTGACTCAGCTGTATACTAGATAGCAGTAATGGGAGTGGAATAAGGAGTGGTCCATTGACCAGTGGAAACTAGGGTGCTGAAAGTGGTTGTTAGCAAATGAAAGACTTCTTTGTGCCAAACTGTCATGACTTTGGTTAGAGGGTGTTATGTTTTGGAATAAATCACCACAGTTGGCATCTGAGGATAAATATTGACCCTGCAGCACAGGATTTGATGATCATGGTGAAATGCAACATTGGGAATGGCAAGATTACAGATCAGTGTGGTAGCCACTGTAGGGCATTTACTGTATGAAGGTTGTGGAGAAAGGGGAAGTGTAGGGTGGAAATTAGATAACCTTAGATAACCAGTATCCAAGTGCATTTCCCCACCTATGACATGTAAAATTTCCTGTCTGACCCATGGGAGTCTCTTAGTGCCAAAAAATGTACATCTGCATCTTGACACTGTACTCCTCCTGCACCGATTTCTCCTTTCTTTTTTCATCACCAACTAGGAGTTAAATTGTTCCACTTCCATAGATGATGGGTCTTCTATGCAGTTGTCCATTGCTGATACAGGCTTGCTTGAGCTGGAATTTACCTGTTTTCACTTTTCCAGTAGTAGTGTTGAAAACAAAAGCCTATGTTAACTATTTTAGGTCAAACATGACAGAAATAGGAGGAGGAAACTGATGTATGGGAGACACCGAGGGCTGTAAAACAATTTAAAATGTGTCGAAAAGAAGGATGAGTGGTAGATGTACCTGCATAGAAACCAGACCACCGGTCTATAAGAAAAGGATCATTGTTAAAATACCTTCCAATAAAAGATTTTGTGCATTAAACGTCCACTTCCTAAGTTCAGTCAAGAGTTTAGTTGATGCAACATCAAAAAGAAGTGCCTCCACAATGAAGGCACATCTTTTTTTAAACATCGCATCCACTAGATACTCTTGAATGGCCTGAGGAAGTGGATATTTAGTCCATGAAATGCATTGTTTTAAGTTATTATAAAGAAAAACCTGAGTAGGGAGGGACAGACTCATTCTTTCCACTGGCTTGTTGAGCGGTTAACCTTCAGGTGACTCAGTACTGAGAGTACCCTTTATCAATTCCTCTTTATATGTTTTAACCTACTATACTAGAAGAGGCTATCGGTCATCTCAGTTTGTATTTTTCAGACAAAACCACAACACATACACTTCTCCTGAGATATGAGAAGGAAGTATTCATACAAGTTTTACTCTTGGCTGTTTTTAAACGGCATGTTTCAACATTTGTAGCTCAGTGAAAAGGGGGGGGGGGGGGGGGGGGGTGTAACATTCTTTTTGGACTCTTGTCTGCTTGCTTTATTTTGAAACATTCATTGGTGAACTTCCATTTTGTCTTCACCATTTTCATTGAAACTACTTAAAAAAAAAAACCTTCAAAGAGACACTGAAGCGGAAAAAAAATTATGATATGATTTGTATGTGTAGTACAGCTAAGAAATAAAACATAAGGAGCAAAGACGTAAGTCTAATATTGTTTCCAGTATAGGAAGAGTTAAGAAACTCCAGTTGTTATCTATGCAAAAAAGCCATTGAGTTCCACGACTTTCAAAGTCGCAGAGAGCTCTGTCTTCAGAAGGTTGTTATCTCAAGTGTCTGTCACAATATTTTCCTATTCTCTCCAGAGGACAGGTCAATAGTTCACAAGACTGCTGTGTAAAAACATTTAGAATGCTGAGTAGTGTGTAAACTGCAAATATTAGAGAATTATCTAATGTTATAAAAAACACTATATAACTGAAAATAAAAATATGAGAATATTTTCTTTGCTACTAATCTTCTAGTAATTATCCGTATAACACAACCAATTCATTATATCATCATTCAGTGTCTCTTTAAGCAATTTATTTACTGATTACAATAATATGTGTAAACATTATCTACCTTTTTTGTTCACACACATATATTGTACTTCCCTTTCTTTGCTTTAGTGAAAGCCAGGACCAATTTGATATGAACTTATTGACTGATGTGATCCACACTTTCTTCTTTGCACAACAGTATGATGGGAGTGTGGTATCTGGTATCTTTGCTCTTGCCACTATACCAGTTCAGCTACGAGGCCTTGGGTGTTAATCTCTCAATTTTCCTCTAGTTAAGTTTCCAACATGTAATACAGACCTCCACAACTCTGCAGTCCCATCTTTACACCTCCTACATCATCAGAAAATAATCATGTGATTTTTCCTGTGAAGAATTCTGGGCCATGCTTTATGTACCCTGGACCTCAGAGATGGAAACGAAATGTTCTACAAACATCCACATGACCGCTAAAAGGGATTATTCTCACTCTCCAGTGCAAACCTGTTATGGTGCTTGAGCTAAGCAGATGGCTGTTGAGCATTGCAACAATATTTGCTTGAAATTTAGTCAACCAAATGGAAAGAATGAACTCATTCTGCCTTATTTCATTTGTTTCCCAAAAGAGAGCTGCAGTAAGGGTGCATGTACACACCTAATTTTGAATGGCCAATCAATAACCAATATTGATACCTCGCTGTATGGTGAATTCTATGAACAGATTATGTAGGTAAGTTTTCACACTACATGGAAGTGGTAAAATTGGCATGGCGGTGCAAATCAAAATCGGATGTGTGAATGCACCCTAAGCATTGGAGTGCTCTCTCAGATCTCCTGGTAGGACAAAATAGGCACAGTTCATACACTCTATACTCTTGCATCTAAATCAATGCAATGGGTGGAGTATGGTTGTAAAGAGTGAGTGGGTGGGGAGGAAGTGCCAAAACTCAATTGGACCTTTGCGATGTTCTGGGCCTCGCCTATTTACAAAAAAAGATATTGGCAACAAATTGTATACATTGTCACAGAAAGGTTATGCTGGAACTGGACATGTTGCAGAAAAGTGCCTCTAAACTAACTTGGGACCTCTGGTATGAGGAAAAGCTGGCTGAACTAGATTTTTTTTTCAATTAGTAAGAAGAAAATATTAAAGCATATGATCACCTTGTATAGATCATATTGTCCTATTCATAAAATGTGATGCTAAATTGTTCACTTTAAGGACATCAAAAATGACAAAAATTCACCCAGTGGGGTTAGAAGTTAAAGGTCCCATCTTCAGTTTTGGAAGCGGTCCTTCACTGTGATCACTGTACAAATGTGGAATACTAGTCCATCAGAACTTGTTCTGACAGTAACTCTAACACATGGACATATCGCAAACTCTCCTGTGTGCTCTGCTGTAATTACACCCATCAGCAAAGTTTAGTGGTAGAAAGAGATGGAGGCGCAGGATAAAACTGCCAATTACTTTATTGCATAATAACATAGAGGCAGGGGTATAACAATAGGCTCTGCAGCCTGCTCCCCCCCCCCCCCCTGGGGCCCGCTCGTGGCCGTTTTGTGGGGGCTGAAGCGGTGGCAGAATGGGGGAAGAGCCTTGCCCACAGTCGGCGGGGAGAGGGGAAGTCCCCCCCCCTCTCCCTCACCTCGGGGCTCTCCCCTATGCGCTCCCCTCCAGCTAGTGTGCTAGCTCCAGTGTGTGGGCAGCGGGCAGCGGCGGGCAGATACATACCTTCTTTCGTGCGTTCCATCGCAGACTTCTCGCTCTAGCGGCTGACGTCACTTCCGGAAGTGACGTCCCTTCTGGAAATGACGTCAGCCGCTACAACGAGAAGTCTGCGATGGAACGCACGGAAGAAGGTATGTATCTGCCTGCTGCCCACACACTGGAGCTAGCACACTAGCTGGAGGGGAGCGCAGAGGGGAGAGCCCCGAGGTGAGGGAGAGGGGGGGGGACTTCCCCTCTCCCCGCCGACTGTGGGCAAGGCTCTTCCCTCATTCTGCCACCCCTCCAGCCCCCACAAAACGGCCACGAGCGGGCCCCAGGGGAGGGGGGGGCCTGCTCTGAAATTCTGCAGGGGGGCCCGGTGGGACTTAGTTACGCCTCTGCATAGAGGACTTCCAGAATGCAGGGGTGCTTCCTCTTACCTTGTAGTCAGGAAGGAAATTCTTTTTAAAGTGACACTGTAATGAAAAAGATATGGTGGCTGCCATATATGCATTTCAAGGGAACCTAAACTGAGAAGTCTATGGATTTTTCCTTTTAAAATAATACCAGTTGCCTGACTCCCCTGCTGATCCTGTATCTATTCTACTTTGAGCCACAGCCCCTGAACAAGCATGCAGATCAGGTGCTCTGACTGAAATCAGACAGGATTAGCTGCATGCTTGTTTCAGGTCTGTGATTCAGCCACTACTACAACCAAAGACATCAAGCAGGACTGCCAGGCAACTGGTATTGTTTAAACGGAAACCTCCATATCCCTCTCAGTTTTAGTTCCCTTTCAGTTTAAAAAATGCCAGTTATTTGGATGTCCTGAGATTCAAAAGGAATTCTGCATACCCATAAGTGTCTTTCCGATTTAGGTTTTTGAAATCCCGGATTTTTCTAAGAATGTTTTTTTTTTGTTATTTTTGTCAGTTTGTTAATTGTGAACTAAAAAAAAAATATTTTATGTGGATGTACGCTATTATTCATAACCCTCATTTCCGATTGGCTACCGTGGTAAACTTCTGTATTCTCTGATTGGCCTAATACTTCTGAGTCTTCTGATTGATCTAAAAATTGCACGTTAATCTGATTTCCACAGTACAATACTGATTCTCTGATTGGTCCAATACTTCCAAATCTCGGTAATGTGGTATTTCCACATGCCAATTTCCACATACCAATTTCCATCGAGGAAAGCTGATTTCTGATTGGAATCTTAATTCCACAGAAATCAGAAGCTCATCCCTACTGCTGTTCCTTTGCATTTAATACTTTGAGCCACTGACCCTAAGGGCAGAAACCCACTGGGAGCGCTTTGCAAGCGTGAGTGATTTGAAAAAGCTCTTGGTAATGCAATGCTATGGGGGATTTTTATAAAATCACATCACTGAAGTGGGATCACACCCATAGCATTACATTAGCTAGAGCTTTTCAGATCACAAAGCGCTCAGAAAAGCTCTCCTAGTGGGTTTCTAGCCTAAAGGAGTATACAGCTCAGGGGGTCTCGGCTAGATTTAGGCAAAGGCCACCAAGGCCATGGCCTAGGGCACTACAGCAGCAAGGGCACCAAAGCAACAGACTAAACTGTTGCAGCATTTTCAAGCTTGCAAATGCAGCAATGCAGGGAGATAAGGCAAGCGCTTGACCGTGGTACTCTGCAGCCACCTTGCTCTCTGTGCACGTTTGCATTGTGGCCGGCGGCTATTGACTTGGGCAGCATTAGAGACTGAGAAGAAAATGAAGCTTCTGCACTGCAGATGAGCAGAGAAATGAATAATACAGATGGTTGCTGAGGTGTGAAGGTGAGCTGGCAACCTAAACTGAAAGGAGGGGGGGAGGGCTTAAGGGAGTGATTTGACTACCTATACTGGAGGGAAAGGGGGGGAGGGATCATCTGGCTACCTATCCTGGGAGGAAGGGGGTGTAATCAGGCTACCATACTAGAGAGAAGGGGAGGGGCCATCTGGCTATCTATACTGGAGGTAAGGGGGGGAGGGTCAACTCTCTACCTATACTGAAGGGGGGCGGCTGGTAACAGTGGCCTTGGGTGGTAAAGAGTACAAATCTGGCCCTGGGTGGTATGTCTACAGTCTGACCACAGTAGGCGCATGCTTGTTTCAGGTGTTTGATTCTGACACTGATGGCAGTGGGATGGTCACTTGGTCAGGAAACTGGCATAGTTTAAATGAAAATAAATGGCAGCCTCATCACCCTTTGTCTCTCAGAACCAGAAATGGTTCTAACTGAAGGTAGCTTTTAATCAAGTGGTTTTTCATTGTATGCTAGATGTTTATCCCGGCTTACTTTTTGTAAGTTATTTTGATGGACAGCTCATGTCAAATCAGTACCATACTTACACATGTAAAATAAGGTTCCCAGCAGGTCTTCACCAAAGTAAAAGGCAAATCTGGGACTCAAAGAATAACCCAGGCATGAGTTAGTGTAGTATTTTTTTGTGTTTTTATTTATTAACAATGGAAATACACCTGTTACAAGCAGGCATTTGTAATGATTTGAGTCTCCATTTTAAAATGAGTAGATTTACGAAGGATGGAAAACACTGGAGAACATATATAATCCAGCAAACCTGGATTGCTTGGTTAGAGTAGTTTGCAACCATCACCTATATCAGAAAACAGTGGAGATGCTGAAAGGTAATGACATTGGCAGTGGTAGGATTGTAGACATATGTTGAACTCACAGTGAGCATTTTTTTCTTAAATCCAGGCTGTCCAAGAGTTCTCGTTGTTGGTAAGTGCAGTAGTATAAACTCTACTTTACTGACTTTTCAGCAGTCCCTGTGATGTTCTGACATGATCCAGGTGAGGGTATTTACAGTTTTGCCACCTGCTACTTAAAGGGAACCTGAGGTGAGTGACGTATGGAGGCTGACATCTTTGTTTCTTTTCAGACATTGCACATTGCCTGGCTGTCCTGCTGATCCTCTGCCTCTAATACTTTTAGCCATAGACCCTGAGTAAGCATGCAGATCAAATGTTTCTGACAAAAATCTGACAAGATTAGCTGCATGCTTGTTTCCAGGGTGTGATACAGACACTACTGACGAGAAAATGAGCAGCACTGTCAGTCAACTGGTATTGTTTAAAAGGAAATAAATCCGGCAGCCTCCATATTTAACTCACCTCAGGTTCCTCTTAAAACAAAAGCCAGTCCACGTTTATTGATCCCTTGAGTTCTACAGTGTTCTTCTACTTTGGATAACCAAGAACATAAATTTAGGGACTGGTTTGCAGACATAGTCTCAAAAATAAACTATACATTTTTAAAAAATGTAAGTGTAGTTCTTCCTTAAAGTATACCTGAGACCAAACTACTTAAATAATTGATACTTACCTGGGGCTTCCTCCAGTTTCCTTTGGACCATGGGCTCATTCTCCATCTCCTTGGGCCACTTGGTTTGACCGCTAACTGACCCGGTAATCTGCGCTTTAAACAATTTGCATTAAATTTACATGCACGCTGGATCTTTAGCTTCTCATTAACCATCTCCAAAGAGCACTTACATACTTTGGTTTGCATGGATCTTAGACACTGAAGCCAAGCCTTCCTGACACCTTGCCGATTGCTTTTGCTAACTGGTGGGTGATCTTACAAGTGTGATTCGGTTACATAAGATGTTCATTTTGGCCAGATTATTTTGATTTTAAATCTCTCCAGGATTATGAACCGTACACTTTAGGATTGTTAATAAAATATGATATTAAAAGTATTCAATATCTGCGTGATTATATATATCACACACAGATGCAGCACATTCTATATACAGATTGTGGCATCCCTAAGTCCCTCATTAACCACTTCCGGACCAGGCTAATTGAAATCTACGCCCTGTCTGGGACCTGTTATCTCTGCCGGGGCGTTGATTTCGATTACCGTGCCTCACACTCCCGCCACTGCTGCCGATCTCCTGCCACTGCAGCCCACTCACTGTGCTGTTCGTATGACAGCAGATCTACTTGAACCGGGCAGGAGCGGGAAGCCTCTATATGGGATCCAGAGGCTTCCTTCTCCTTTGGTTAGTACGTGTTTTCATACCTTAGGTACGCTTTAAAGACGTATTTTCTTTTTTATTCAGTGTACTATTTTATACATATCCCTACTTTGTAAATCTCCTGCAAAGTAAAATGTAACAACCTAATGATCTTATTTAGTTGAAAATCTTGTCTTTGGAGAAAAAAAAAGCAAACAAAACCTTGAGATACCATAAAGAAACTCATGATTCATTTGATCATGTGACTGTTTTGTAGTTCAGATTGCATGGTCACAACCATGTGATTATATCTTTATTTTGCTTCCTGTTGCAGCTTACACAGGAAGCAGTTGTGAGACATGATCACAACCAGCTTATCAGAGACTTACAAATTGATCATATGATCAAACCAATCATATAATCAAACCAATCATGTGCTCCTTAAATAATTCTTTGAGACTTTTTGTGAGGAAAAAAAAGGCCAACTCTGTTTTTCATACACAGCGGAAAAAGATGTCTAGTAGCAGAAGATACACTGGCCATATAGGGGACACAGGAAAAGCCATTGGCTGTTGCTGTGCCCCCTATGTGGTCAGTGTAATGACTGGCATTTCCCATGCCACCTGCCTGTGTTCTCCTAAGTGATCAGTGTAATGATTGGTTGTTCCTGTGTCCCTCTATACGGTCAGTGTACAGAAGATTATGTATTGCCTAAAGCCACCACTAAAATGTTTTCATCCAGGCACTATCATGTAGCAGAAAGACACAGGTACATTGTTTAAGCTCAAATAAAGCCAGAAATGAAAAAAACAAATTCAAATTACAATCAGGATGATAAGTACATAACATAGTATAGAAGTAAAGTGGTGGACATGGGACAGGATGTTGCATGGAATTGTGCTTGCTACTGCACAACTTGCAGCTTGCTTCCTCTCCCCTCTGGCTGCAGCTCATGGGTTGGGTCAGTGGCTGGGGGTGACTATGGGACACTGAAGATTTTGGACTAGTTCATTTCCTCAAGAGGGAGTCTCAGGCTTTTCTTTTTTTCAAAAGCACTCACGAATGTGCAAATGAGTAGGCAGGCTAGTCGATATCTTTGAAAGAAAATGGAGACGACACACAAAAGGCTTCTCTAGTGGACTGTATTAACTGCATACAGAGAAAGCAGAGGCGCACAACATGTTTCAGGTTTAGCCCTTCCTCTGGTGTGCCACACCTTACATTAGTGACAGCTTTATACCCCACCCACAGGAAGTCACATGAACCACTCTGCTGGTCACATGACATGCAAAGCAAATCAAAGAAACGTAATTCTTAACAACATCAAATAAATCCCATGTGGGGAACTACACAAAACAAAGTGTCTACCCAATTCAACATCTTTGTATAGATCATTTCCAGAGAATGCTTTTGCAAAGAATAAAGGAAATATTGAGTATCCCCCACTGAGGAGATAGACTGGTCCAAAATCTCTCAGGTATTTATTTACTACCTACTACCTGTAACCAAAATCAACCTATGAGAAAAAATATTATTTACTTTACTCTAGGAGAGATGTACTTCTAAGTTGTATACACACTTGTTTTAAACGTTTTCATGATGGTGGTCCTGTAAGACCCCAGAAGGAACAAGAGGCGATAACCAGAAGTGGAATACAGAAAGAGACACTGAGAGCCCAATATAGTGTAGTATGTACTGGTAATATGGGTGTGACAAAGTAAGTATATGATATTAATACTCACAAACCAGGGTGACCATCCAGGCAACCACTGTAGATGCAGGTGAGGAGATTAGACCTGTCCCCACTCAGGATTAAGAAGTCACTCTCTGTAGATCGGAGAAAAGGGGCAACACCCCTCCACCAAGGGTGGCCTTAGATCATGTACAGGCAAACAGAGGCACCAAAAGGATAAAAGCTGATAAAAAAAAAGTTTGAGAATCGGGGGAGGTCAAGGTGGATTTCCCTCCTCCAGATAGATACGACAAACTGTTGATAGAGTTCAACCAAATATGTATTTACAAAACGCACAAGCGTTTTGCTTTGTACTAGATCTACATGAGTTTTATGCTCCGTTCATAGCCTGAGGAAGCGTGATATTCCTGCGAAAAGTGTTGCACTTTCTGGAGTATGTAAATAAATATTTGGTTGAACTCTATCAACAGTTTTTTGTGTCTACCTGGAGGAGGGAAATCCACCTTGGCCTCTCCCGATTTTTAAACTTTTTATCGACTTTCATGCTTTTGGCACCTCTGTTTGCCTGTACAAGAAGAGATAACCAGATGACCCTTTGCAATGAAATACATTTGTGACCTTTGAAAAAAAAAAAAGAGAGCAGTGACCATTTCCCTTACCAGTGGGCAGCTTTACAGGCTTAGTAATGTCCCTACAGACATTAGACAACCACCTAAAGTGACCATAAACCACTGGGAGACATAAAATCCTCATCTTAAAGGGAAGCCGAGGTGAGAGGGAAATGGAGGCTGCCATATTTATTTCCTTGTAAACAATGCCAGTTGCCTGGCAGCCCTTCTGGCATAAGTAATGTGTATAATCAAAACCCAGGAACAAGAATATAGCTAATCCAGTAAGAGTCAGAGTACCTGATCTGCATGATTGTTCAGGATATATGGCTAAATCTATTAGAGATACAGAATTAGGCGGACTGGTACTGTTTCAAAGGAAATAAACATGGCAGCCTCAATATCTCTCTCACCTCGGGTTCCCTTTAATGTCTGCATGAGGCATAATGTATGCAATATGCAGTGCAGAATACTAGAGGGGAATCTATTGTTAACCACTCACGCAGGGCGCAGAGTGGCTAACGCAGGACGATAGCCGCAGAGTGGCTCTCTCCTTACATGGTGGGATCTCACAAGGAGTGAGATTAGAGCTTGCGCTTGCATAAAGGAACATACTTTTTCTTTTTTTTCAAATAACAGTGATATATATATATATATATATATATATATATATATATATATATATATATATATATATATATATATATATATATATATATATAAAACCACAAATTGCAGCAGCAATCAAGTACCACCAAAAGAAAGCTCTATTAGTGAGAAGAAAAGGAGGTAAAATTCATTTGGGTGTTAAGTTGTATGACCGAGCAATAAACCATTAAAGTTGTGAGATGCTGCATTGTACAAAATCGCCTGATCACCGGGGAATATAAACCTCTGGTCCTCAAGTGGTTAAATAAGACACGGGAATACTGGTTCATTTTTGTAAGAGTGTCTTCTATTTCTCAATGCAGTTTACCTCTTTCAGAAAACAGCCATTCAGCAAAGAGCTAATGAAACCAACTCGGAAAACAACAAAACATAGAATTCTTATTTTTTTGTAAACAAAATAAAGTGAAATAATAAAAAACAACCTTTTTGTTTCTAAAACCCATGATTAAAACCAGATACAAACAGGGTAAATTTTTTTTAACCCTTTCACAGTTACTGTCGAGACTGTCCGAGCCTCGCAGACTGCCAAAGAGTTAAGCTATAAGTATATTCATTTATATATATATATTTTCTCATATTTAATTTCTCTTTCTCTCTCTCTCTCTTTACAGCAAACATTGCAAATATAGAAATTTGTATCTGTACAGTGTAATAGTGATCACAGTTATCAGTGCAGCTGTAAGTGTTCAATCAGAGCCTCCCGTTAGGTAAAGTCTGCACTGGACGACTCAGTTGAAATAAAAATTAATCTTTAACGAAAGGAGTGACATTGTCTGTTCCTGTCTCATTGCTGTTATTTTACGCTTTATTTGTTCTCCTGCAATTATGAAGGGAAGGAACGAAATTTCACACAAGTCAAACTACGCAAGTCAGAATATGAAATTACATGCGATTAGGCGTAGAGTTCAGACTAGCGCACTCTGAGGTTTTTTTCCCCACCTTTTTTTAAAGTTTTGTTTAAAAAAATTGTAATTCCTCCTCACAGTTTCAGGGTATATATTTGTGTTTCTGATTTGGTGCATACTCTCACGTCAGTGAGTTATATTTATTTAGTTGTTTTATTTTAGTAATATGATATATCTGTTTTTTTAATTTTCTTTCCATTCTTTAAGACAGTTTAGAATAAAAATTAGCTGCTGCTAGTTTGATTTTGGTCCTGTTAACCTCATTTTTTCCACTACAGCCCTGCTGAGGGTTGTACCCACAACGCTTTCTAGGGCTCACTGGCTGGAATGAGAGTTAGGAACTCTGAAAGAAAAAAAGTTAAGTCACGAGTATATGGAGGGAAAGGGAAGAGGTGAGGACTCAGGACTTGTGCTGGGCAGACACACCCTTCCAGTAGTCTAGGATGTCATGAAGATCCTCGTCTTTGGCAAACTGGACCTTTTTGCGCAGGGCGTGGCCGGCTGCCATGTACTCTTCCTCTTTGTGGCGCTTACGGTGCAGTTTAAAACGCTCCCAGATGCTGTGGGAGGGTTTGCAGGTATATTCTGGACTAGAGGAGTAACTCAGGTTGTGGTAGTGAGGTGAAAGCTGGGAGTAGGCCAGTTCCCGGGGCCTGGGCCGAGTTAAAGGCTCCAGTATGGAAGTTTTCCTCACTCCCATGTTTTCATGCTGAGGGATGGGCTGTTGTTGCTGTTGCTGCTGTTGTTGTTGCTGCTCAGCCTGGTGTGAGCCTGGGTAAGAGTGCCGATGCTCTGTGTACTGGCGAATTTTTTCAGCTTCTGCTCTCAAGATGGCAGCAGCTGGTGTCACAGTGAGGATTGTGTCAGCAGTTGGGGAGGTCTTCTCAATGTATTTTGCTTCAGACTTGTGTGCTGATCCTTCAGAACGAAAGGATCGAGGACTGCGGATAGAGCCACTGGATGATGTGCTAGAGCGTTTTGTTGGCCCTTCCATGCTATGATGCCTCTGTAAAG
The DNA here is from genome assembly GCF_040937935.1 of Hyperolius riggenbachi. Lineage (NCBI taxonomy): Eukaryota > Metazoa > Chordata > Amphibia > Anura > Hyperoliidae > Hyperolius > Hyperolius riggenbachi. Next base: position 107,871,432 of record NC_090652.1, read on the forward strand.
GGTGACCATAGTTATCTTTATATACTGGGGAAAGGAAGCCATGTTTGCTAGGTATCTGTTCTGATATCAATACCAGCTGGGGTTCTGCTGTAGACACAGCTCCAGACTTGACCCCTTGGAATGAAGTGGTCTCTGACTTCAATGCATCTATACAATTATTAATAATCTGGTTAACTTTGTCCACTTCTTTAGCAATAGTAGATATCTCAGCCACTGAACTTTGTGTATCTGGGGACATTGACAGTTCACAATCCCTTCTATCAGACTGCTCGCCAGTCCGTACCTCCATGTAGTTTCCTTTTGTTGCCTTAGGTGTCTCACTGGTTTCAATAAGTTTGTATTGTTCCACCTCCCCCACAGACGGTAGGTAGGGGATACGTGACATTGTCTCTGGACCCATCATCTGGCCCTGAGACAGCTGGCTGATACTAGGAGTCTCCATTTCAGGACCATATTTCAGCTCAATGATCGTTTTCTTCATGCTGCTACCTGCCTTTTTGTGCTTTTCCTCTTTTTGGCGCCTTTTGCGCAGGCAGTAATACACAATCCCCAAGATGATGACCATACCAAACAGGCAGCCAAGGATAGTCATGATATAGTGAGTTGCAGTGGATGGCGTAGGCACATGTTCTTGTTTGGTATGGCTGCGTGTGTAAAAGGCTATGCAGGTGTGATTGAACCTGAGAGAGTTGCGAATAGAGGCGACACAGTAAGTGTAATTTGTATTGGGCTTCAAGCCATCTAACCTTATAGATTCTTTCTCTGACTTCAGGTTCCGAATATCAGTAAAAAAACTATTGTTGTATTGAACTAAGATGTACATCTTGCTGTAAGGGTACGGGATTTCTGCCACTAGAACTGCATCAGAATGTGTTTCTGTGTTTAAATTTACACTGAGGCTGACTTTGGAATTGGCAGGAGGTGTATATACATTAATAAGAGGTGTAGTCCCATCTCCAGAAAAACAGTCTTCTTCAGAACAAGGGCTTTCGGGAGGGCCCGTGGTAACTTGGTACCTTGGAGATATCACATATGGCATTATGGTGTATGGTCCATCTGTGCACAGAGTAGACAGCATGCTAAGAGCATTTCGATAGTTGGATCTACCTTGACCAAGCAAAAAGTAACCACTGTAGTCAGGTGGGGAATCGCACTGCATGCGGTCAAAGGTGCGTGTCATATTAGTGAATATGTCCAACCACTTTAAGAAGCCCAGAAGTTCACATGAGCAACAGAAAGGATTACTGTACAACTCACACACAGTTAGCTTACTGAGACCTACAAAGGTGTTACTGTCCAGCCTCTGTATCCGATTCATAGACAAGTCAATGTTCATAATGTTTGGGCACTCCCAAAAGGCATTAGGAGTCACAGTTTCAATAAGGTTTGCCTGGAGATAGAGATACTCCAGCTTTCCCAGGCCCCTAAGAATTCCCTCTGTCAGATTTCGCAATCGGTTATAGCCAAGCTGAAGCACCTGCAGGTTGAACTGACCAGCAAAAGCTCCATCTTCGATGTAGGACACCTCATTCTTGGTGAGGTTGAGGTACGTTAAGTTACCAAAACGGCTGAGTGATGAGTAGTGGACACTTTTTATTTTATTTTCATTCAGTCGAAGGTCTACAATGGTGCTATTGATGTGCTGTGGTATAGACTCATAAGGTGGTTGATTTTGACTGCAAATAGCAAGCCAAACAAAACCCTTGTCCCCTTCAATGAGCCAGCAGTCTGCGTGTACTTGGCCTGTATAAAAAAGGGCAAATAGAACAAACATCCATAAGCACAGAGCTGGCATCACTAATCCTTTTTGAACTGCCATTGTGTGTGATGATGAACTAGGACTCCTTGGTACGTTCTAGTTCTGTGGAAGAAGGTAAATTATAAAATAATGTTCACTTTTTTCACTTTTCTCCGCATCTGTACAGTATATAGTGCTCTGAACATTGAGCGGTAATGCCAGGGTTTGGCTCTTTGTCAAAGGAAGACTTTGGATGAGTTGAACAGTCTACTCTGAACGTTGGTTGGAAGGAAGTTCCTTGTGCATATTGAAGGCTGGATCCAGGGCCACTGAAGTCAAGTTTAAGACACGTTTGCTGGTCAAGCTGATCGGTAAAGATTATTGTATAATATTCAGGCTCATTCTTCTCCTGCACTTGGTAATCATCACCGAACTGTCTTCAAATTGTTGACACTTTGTTGAAATATTCAGATGTTGCCAATGTCTCCCTGAAAGACAAATATAATGCAAATGTGAGTGTTTAAGTTTTTTTTTTTTTTTTTTTTTTAAATCTTACAATAAAGATAAAATGGAACGTTTTCAACATTGATAGACTGGGTTAAGTTTACATTTTGGACACAACAATTCTGTGCATGAACAATCCTTGATCCTATACACAAACTAATGTTTAGTAGTCACATTAAACCTGTTTTGTGGCCGAGATCACATGACTGCTTCGCAAAGGAGTACATATGAAATCGCCTCCAGGAGATTTGGGCGCAGGATACAGCCGGTATATGGCTTACCCTGCTCCTGCACAAGTCCCGGCAGCATTAATTACTATCCCCCCCTCCAGGTCGACGTGGATGGTAGGGAATGATGTAATTCGGCTTCCAGCTATTGCTGGCGGACGAATTAGAGTGTTTTAAAAGTAACTTCAGCTCTGTCTTCTGATGGCACCGAAGTTGCTCATTGTGCATCACAATAGCCGTAATTCCTATTACAGTCTATGGTGGCACTGGCTGCGGCCAAATCTCCTGCGCTGGATACAATGTGTTCACCCCAGAGGTGCTTGATGACACTCGCACCTGCTGCTGTTATATACTCCTTTTGTATTGCCTGATGAAGCAGGGTCACACCTGGGAAATGCATTGCACAATTTACATAGTATTTCAATACATTTCTGTAATTTACAAACTCCACAGTACTTGTGTCTACTTGGAGGAGGTAAGTCCACCACTGCCTCCTCTATAATTTTAACTGTTTTAGTTAAGTTTTATTCTTTTGGCACCTCTGTTTACTGTATACATTACTAGAGTCCACCCTTGGTAGAGGGTTTATCCCCCGTTTTCTCATCTACGGAGAGCGACTTTTTAATCCCAAGTGGGGACAGGTCTAATCTCCCCACCTGCGTTTACAGTGGTTGCCTACATGGTAACCCTGGTTTGTAAGTATTTCTATACTCTTTCATTATCCACTTATTTACCAATACTTACTGGACTATATTGGGCTCTCGGTGCCCCCTTTTTGTATTTCTTTTTTTGCCCCACTGCCCTGCATCACAGACCCTTGTTCATCCAACAGCCATCATATTCATTTGAGACATGCAGGGGTATAAAGAACAAAACCAGGCAAAAAAAACCAAAAAAAAAAAAAACCTCACGTAGACATGTTCAGATATTACAGACTATTGAGAGGGCTAATTTGAAATTAGAAGCAGATGTTTTTGCAAATATCTAAGCAAGCCTGAACCTTAAAGGAGTTCTGTTAGGGGTTTCTGAGGAGGAAAACAGACACTTACCTTGGGCGTCTATCAGCCCCCTGCAGCGGTAATGTCCCACGGCGGCGTCCTCCCATCTGCCGTTCTCCGCTGCCGGCCCCAGTCTAGCGTGGCATGGGATCCAACTGCGGCTGCGCTACAGTGGCCGCGCACCCGCTCGCTTCTGCCTGCGTCATCGGAAGCTTACTGCGCAAGCGCAGTACAAGGCTCCGTTGTACTGCGCCTGCACAGTAAGCCTCAGATGACGCGAGCGGAGGCGCAGCAACGCGCATTATTCGTCTGTGTGACAGACGAATAATAGCCCGGTGTCGGCTGCGGGGAACGGCAGATGGGAGCAGGACAGCGTGGGACATTACCACTGCAGGGGGCTGATAGAAGCCCCAGGTAAGTGGCAGTTTTTCTCCTCAGAAAGCCCTACAGAACCCCTTTAAAGGAAACCCGAGATGAGATGACTATGGAGGCTGCCATATTTATTTCATTGTTAACAATGCCAGTTGCCTGGCAGCCCTGTTGCTCTTCTGGCATAAGTAGTGTCAGAGTCAAAACCCTGGAACAAGAATATGGCTAATCCACTAAAACCTTAGTCAGCTGAGTCAGAGTACATGATCTGCTGCATGCTTGGTCAGGGTCTATGGCTAAAAATATTAGAAACACAGGATCAGGAGTTGCTAGGCAACTGGTATTGTTTATAAGGAAATAAATATGGCAGCCTCCATATGCCTCTCACCTCAGGTTCCCTTTACAAAACAAACAAACCAGTAAGGATGATGTCTCTGAACTCTTCTGGGTCCATTCCTTTGAATTATTGATTTTTTTTTTTTTAAGTCAGGTGCTCCCATTCACGTTGATGAAGTGCTGAAGACTGATACGCTGAACCCACCATTCACTGATGTTGCTGACCCCCATGCGGTAAGTGGAAACAACACTCAGGGTTAACCTGGCCCTTTTCATTTTGATTTGAAATCTGTTTTGTCTATTCTGGGGATTTTTGTTCCAGTCGTCTTTGTTGTGTGAATAATTGTGAATGCTTTTGCGATTTTAGGGGGCTCAAATGGTTTTACGAATTTAGTTTTGGGCTAGGCTCATTCTCATTCACACTTCTTGGTAATGGAGATGTGTCCAGATCTCGAAGCAGGTAGTTTTAGCGCATGGAGCTCACCGCCGGGCGCCAAAACCAGGCAACCCATAGCAGCAATGTTATGCTGCACCGGGCGTGTAAGAGTAATTTGGGTGTCCGGCGGTCGCCAGACCCTGAATTTCATCTCCCTCCGAGTTGCTACAACTGGGAGGGGAAATAGTATTTAATGCTGCCGGGGAGTTTTGCGGGAGCAGGGAGAGTCATCATTTGGCGACCAACTCACCTGCTATGTGACAATACATACGCCCAGAACTCCTTCCCCCTCCATAAAGTCATCCTCCAACTTCAGCACCAAGAGACCATTAAAGGACACCTAAAGTGAGAGGGATATGGAGGCTGCCATATTTATTTTAAATATTACATTTTAAACAATACCAGTTGTCTGGCAGTCCTTGTGTATTTCATGCATCAGTAGTGTCTGCATCACACACCTGAAACAAGCATGCAGCAAATCAAGTCCGACTTCAGTCAGATACATTTGATCTGCATACTTGTTCAGGGTCTATGGCTGAAAGTATTAGAGACAGAGGATCCGCAGGAGCACCAGGCAACTGGCATTGTTCAAACGCAAAGAAACATGGCAGCCTCCACATCCCTTTCACTTCAGGTGTGCTTTAGGGCTCTTTCACATTAGGGCAGATTTTCTGCGTTTCAACGCAACGGGTAAAGTTTGCGTTACCCAAGGTGAAATGAAAGTCCATAGACTTTCATTTTTGCTTTCACATATAACGCAGCCTTTTTGTGCGTTGCGTTGCACTGCACCCAGGCGCAGTTTTTCGGCTGACGCTAGCTTTATGCGTTACAATGTTAGTCAATGTAAAACGCACACTATGCGTGTTTTTAATCCGTTAACGCAGGCAATCAGTCCCAGAATGCAACAGAGGAACAATGTAGAAAGTTGAAAACTAAAAGAAAAAAAAATTACCTGCGTTTTCCTATGTGCTGTAACGCATTGAAAACGGATTAAAAATGCACACTCACTGCAGTGCAACGCATATCAAAACGCATTAAAACGCATACAACAAAACATATGCTTTGAGCGTTCTCCAACGCAAGCTCTGATGTGAAAGAGCCCTTAAGGCTACAAGTAATATGCAGTCTTACTACTGTTTGACTTTTTTCTCCTCCTTTCAGGTACACTTTAACTTCTAAGCACTGATGTGTGGGGCACAGGAGTTTTTTCATGCGCAAAAGCTATTGTGTCCATACTTATGTTTTATTACACATTATCTACTTAAGGACTGCAGTCATAAAACCCCTTAACGACCAGACACTTTTTTTCCATTCAGACCACTGTAGCTTTAACGGTTTATTGCTCGGTCATACAACATACCACCTAAATTAATTTTACCTCCTTTTGTCCCTAATATAGCTTTCTTTTGGTGCTATTTGATTGATGCTGTGATTTTTAGTTTTTATTATATTCATCAAAAAAGACATGAATTTTGACAAAAAAAAATGATTTTTTTTTTTACTTTCTGTGCTGACATTTTTCAAATAAAGTAAAATTTCTATATACATTTTTGTCCAAATTTATTGTGCTACATGTCTTAGATTAAAAAAAAAATTCAATAAGTGTATATTTATTGGTTTGGGTAAAAGTTATAGCGTTTACAAACTATGGTGAAAAAAGTGAATTTCCCCAGTTTGAAGCATCGCTGACTTTTCTGAGCACCTGTCATGTTTCATGAGGTGCTAAAATTCTAGGATAGTATAAATACCCCCCAAATGACCCCATTTTGGAAAGAAGACATCCCAAAGTATTCACTGAGAGGCATGGTGAGTTCATAGAAGATTTAATTTTTTGTCACAAGTTAGTAGAAAATGACACTTCGTGACAAAAAAAATTAATATAAAAAAGTTTCCATTTCTGCTAATTTGTGACAAACAAAAAACAAATCTGCCACGGACTCACCATGCCCCTCTCTGAATACTTTGGGATGTCTACTTTCCAAAATGGGATCATATGTGGGGTGTGTTTTCTGTCCTGCCATTTTGGGGGGTGCTAAAATGTAAGCACCCCTGTAAAGCCTAAAGGTGCTCATAGGACTTTGGGCCCCTTAGCGCACCTAGGCTGCAAAAAAGTGTCACACGTGGTATCGCCGTACGCAGAAGAAATAGTATAATGTGTTTTGGGGTGTATTTTTACACATACCCATGCTGGGTGGGAGAAATATCTCTATAAATGACAATTTTTTTATTTTTTTTTTACACACAATTGTCCATTTACAGATATATTTCTCCCACCCAGCATGGGTATGTGTAAAAATACACCACAAAGCACATTATACTACTTCTCCTGAGTACGGCGATACCACATGTGTGACACTTTTTTGCACCCTAACTGCGCTAAGGGGTCCATAGTCCAATGAGTACCTTTAGGATTTCACAGGTCATTTTGAGACATTTGGTTTCAAGACTACTCCTCACGGTTTAGGGCCCCTAAAATGCCAGGGCAGTATAGGAACCCCACAAATGTCCCCATTTTAGAAAGAAGACACCCCAAGGTATTCATTTAGGAGTATGGTGAGTTCAAAGAAGAATTTATTTTTTGTCACAAGTTAGCGGAAAATGACACTTTGTGAAAAAGAACAATAAAAATCAATTTCCGCTAACATGTGACAAAAAATAAAATCTTCTATGGGGTCATTTGTGGTGTTCCTATACTGCCCTGGCATTTTAAGGGCCCTAAACCGTGAGGAGTAGTCTTGAAACCAAATGTCTCAAAATTACCTGTGAAATCCTAAAGGAACTTTGGGCCCCTTAGCACAGTTAGGGTGCAAAAAAGTGCCACACATGTGGTATCGCCATACTCAGGAGAAATAGTGTAATGTGCTTTGGGGTGTATTTTTACACATACCCTTGCTGGGTGGGAGAAATATCTCTGTAAGTGAGATTTTTTTTTAATTTTTTTTACACACAATTGTCCATTTACAGAGATATTTCTCCCACCCAGCATGGGTACGGTGATACCACGTGTGACACTTTTTTTTTTGCAGCCTAGCTAAGGAGCCCAACGTCCTATGAGTTCCTTTAGGATTTCACAGGTCATTTTGAGGCATTTGGTTTCTAGACTACTCCACATGGTTTAGGGCCCCTAAAATGCCAGGGCAGTATAGGAACCCCACAAGTGACCCCATTTTAGAAAGAAGACACCCCAAGGTATTGTAAACAGCCGGCGGGTTGACGTTGTGGGTGGGCGGAGCCTAATGCCGGCGGATGAGTGCGATCCATGGTAAATCACCGTCCCAGGACCCGACGTCGATCGGCGTTATGTGGTCCTGGGCGTGCCACTTTGCCGCCGCCCAGGACGCCCCGCCCGGTCGGCAAGTGGATATACTGCAAGTGGGCCCCAAAAAAAAAAAAAAAAAATCACAAGAACAAGATTAGCTCTCAAAAGAGCTGTTGAGGGGTGCTTTTTTAGCAATAAGAATCAGCAAGGAGCAAGCTAAGAAGCCTACAAGAGCCTAACTAAGCTTTCCCTATAAGTCTTCCCTCATAATGCACTATGGGGGCGAACCGAACTTCCAGGAAAGGTTTGCGGTTCTCCACGATTGCGAATCCCGGAAGTTCGCCGGCGAACCGTTCGGGCCATCTCTAATTGCTACACAACACAACTGACCCTAACCTACAAAGCTCTTCACAATCTCTCTCCCCTGTACATCTCCTCACTGGTTTCCTGATCCCCAATCGTAATCTCAGATCTGCACATGACCATTTTTTGCCGGCGGCCGCAATAACAGCATAGAGGACAATATTGTAGCTGGAAACGCGAAGAATCACTCGCGTTCCCAGCCTGTCGGCGGCTGTCGCCAAAACCGGAAGCAGCTGCCGGCGGGGACAGGAGGATCGGAGCGATGCTGCGAGGGCACCGGACAGCTGCAGGGGGCTGAGGGACGCCCCAGGTGAGTAAAACTAATTTTTTTTTATTTGACTTAAGTATCCCTTTAAGATGTAGATATTGTATACTACCCTACCCCTTCCTTCCTTTAGATTGTAAGCTCAGGACTCTCTCACCATTTTGTGTCTGTTATATATTTTATTCATCATGTTACTTTTGTCACTGTAATTACCAATTCTGTATTTTGTCTCTAGGTACCATTGTCTGTATAATTATGTAACCCATATTCTTTTCTTACTTTGTACAGCACCACGGAATATGTTGGCGCTTTATACATCAATAATTATAATAATTTCCCTGTATGGGAGTTGAATAAACAGAAAATTGTAGCAGATGCTAGAAATATTGTTTAAAGACCTATATTTTAAAACCTTAAAAAATAAAAAAATGTTTGAGACTATAAAAAAGTACCTGTAATAGCTTATCTCATCAGTTTATTTTCACTTTAGGTTAATTTCAAATAAACAGAAATTAATACAATGATCTTAATGGTGACCATTGAGGTTTTTCCCCTTAAACATGTTTAATGTGTGACATCACAAATCTGAGTTAAACCGTCTATTTACATCTTTATGCTGCAAATATCCGGTTCTCTGTTCTACCCAAAATGACTTTCTCTTGCCACAGTGAGTAGTGTAATAAACACATTTTATCAGAACCAGAGTTTAATTTCAGCTCATTAGAGCAAGCAATTTGACGGTTATTTGCCTTCCAAAGTGTGAATGAAATTGCGGCATTAAGAAACAAGAAACGTAAGAAGGCTAATCTCACAGTTTATTGGATTGCTGTGACATGTCTAGGGAGTGTAGACCTTGTTTTAGACCCAAGGATGTTTCTTTCATATTTCTGCTTTGCATAGAAACAAATACTCCAAGGAGATCTGTTACGTGCCGCGTGGGAAGCGGGCCAGCCAGTGACAATCACAGATTTCACAGGCAAAGAGAAGAAATCTATTTGTTTCCCTCTAATAAAGCTGAGTCACAAAGGAACAGGGAGAGGAGAAAGGCTGTACATGACTGTAAAGTTTGATCAGAGCGGAATGAACAGCCTCCTGTGTGAAAGTCCCAGATCTTCCAATCCTCACTTTCAATATACAAGGTTGACTAAGTCATGGGAACATCAATAAAAAGTGTTTGGCGGCAACAAATCATGCGTGTTAGCACCACTACGTTCTGACACTAGCCTCTGGCAGTAATGGAAACAGACAGCCAGGAAAAATACACTTCAAGCAACATTTTAGTAATGTACTCAGTTGGGAAGACATCCCATTCCTGCCAAGGTCCACCCCTCTTTCCTTCACATAGTCATGCCTGTTGAGCATATCTGCTCCACCAATGCAATCATGGGTGGAGTGCATTAAAGGACCAGACATTTCCAGGTTATAGATGAATGTAGATCATTCTGAATAAAACTGCCTTGGATTTACCAAAATTGTTCACAATAAGGATTGATGGGCTAAGTTAAAGTGGAATAAAACTCTGACATAACATTCAATAAAAATGTGTTATCCTACTTTCTATAACCCATACAGTTACCATATTTGCTTTTGTGCACAAGTAATATTGTCTGTTTACAAATTACAAGGTTCCAAAGTACAGCTTATCTGCTCTGAAATTTGCCATTGCATTTTATTCATAGCTCTTTAATATATACATTAAGCAGCTATCTAGTGAAAGTTTCTCGTGGAATGTAAACAAAAGATACTGTTATCTCCACTTCAGAAGAAGGCGTTTTCCATGGCAGAACAAAGTACTGTGTTTTACTGTTTGAATGCTGTTCTGCTACAAATTTGTTTTGCGATAGTAGTTTTAAGGCTGTAAATAATCTTTTAGAGCAAAGAAGAAATGCTGAGTTTCAGACCACTTTTAGGCAAGTGTTCCATTTATTTTTCTAAAACAGGATTTATCCCTGGGGGAGCATGTGCAGAACCACCAGTACCTTTTGCTATGGTTTGAAATTTCTTATATGCTGAATGCAAACTTTCTATTTTTTGCATTGCAGTGGGGGTGCAATGCTCCTGCCGCGTCCCACCGTAACACAAACAATGAGAAATGTATGACCCTGCGGCAGAGTGCGCCAATAATGTCATATGCATAGCAATTTACCCCCAGTGACATACTCCCTGGGCAGAAAGTAGGTCAATGGGATTTATGTCGGTCAGTACATGCACGCCAGGACACACCATGCTCTGTTGGTTACAAAGTTTGCGTTGCCCATAGACTTGCATTACAGCAGGCTCAGTGGGGTAAGCACGGTGACTGCTGTAATGTGCTGCTGCCCTTGCGTCACCTCAGCAGCTTCTGGCGCACCACATGGTACCGCATTAAGTGTGAAAGGCTCCATTGCCTTTCAATGATTTAGAAGCGCCACGTGGCAGATTAGGGTAATGCAACGCAAGTTTACCCTTTAAGTGAGTCCTTCACCTATGTTTGTACTAAAAGTGTCTCTCTTTTTTCAGAAAGTTGTGAAGTATTTAAAGGCAGGCAGTTTTTATTACCGCTAAGGTCAGGGCCAGCTTAAGGGGCCCCAGGGCCCTGGGGCAAACTTAAACGTGGGGCCCCCTGCCTGAAAAGTCTCCCCCCTTGCCACCCAATTGCTGCCCGGGTCCCTGCGAGTATACTTCCTGTAATTACATATCTCAGTGGGTGGGCAGGAAGTGGCTGCACATACCGTGCACACTCTGAGGCTGGCACACTGTTTCTTCTTTCTCTATGACCCGGCACGTAATGTGTAAACATGCGGCGAGTCATAGAATGGGAGGAAGACAGAGTGCCAGCCTCAGAGTGTGCACGGTATGTGCAGCCGCTTCCTGCCCGCCCGCTGACATAGGTAATTACAGGAAGCACACTCGCAGGGACCCGGGAAGCAGCATTTGACAGGGAGGGTGGCACGGGGCCCCTGCAGAGGTCGGGGCCCCGGGCAATTGCCCCCTTTGCTTCTATGGCAGTGCTGGCCCTGACTAAGGATTCTTGTAATCTCGCATGAACTCTGGCCTGAACATATCTTAGTAAATCAGGTCCACGCTGTTCTTCTCAACAGAAGTAAAAAAAAACAATGCATAGAGGAGTCACGTGGCAGATGCCCTTATGCCAGGTTTGGATTGACAACTTGCATCTGACATTACCACTATGCCCCACATAAAGCAAGCTTGTGATTACATAAATATAGGCATTGCTGAGACTGACCTTTTCTTTTAGAAGTCGTTAGTAGTCCTGCTGTCTTATTACAGTAATTTAGAACAAGCAGCAATTCTGAGTTTTCAGACTTCACTGGCTGTACGCTTTTCTCTGATCAATAACTTGTTAGATAGCGGGATCATAAGCTGAGCATGATATTTGCAGGCCTAAAAAAGGAACGATGGCAACCCTCATGGTTTTTACTATCACAGGTTTGCCTAAAAGCCTATACATACATTAATAATTATTTGCCGTCATACTGCCATCCCAGCTAACACATTGCTTGGCCAATAAAAAGAACAAACAAAAAACTTTTCTCATCTAAACACATTGGGCTCTATTCACAAAACTTATCATAAATTACTTATCACCTAATTGATAAAAAGAAAACTTTTCAGCACATTTACAAGAAAAATAATCACTCAAAGTAAATTGTTCATGATTAACTTAATTTCAATATTACTTTTCTTACCTTAATTATATTATATTTCTGTTCTTTAACCTCTTGAGGACCGCAGTGCTAAACCCCCCTAGTGACCAGGCTATTTTTAGTAAAATAGCCCACTGCAGCTTTAAGGTTAAGCTGCAGGGCTGCACAACACATCACGCAAGTGATTCCCCCCCCCCCCCCCCTTTTCTCCCCACCAACAGAGCTCTCTGTTGGTGGAGTCTGATCACTCCCCCCATGTTTATTTTTTTTAAATAAATATTTTTGTTAGCTTTTTTTTTTTAAAAGCTGTTTCTTTAAAAATGTTCCCTCCCTCCCTCCCCACAGCCAGCCAATTATGGTGATCGGCTGTCATAGGCTTCTGCCTATGAGAGCCGATCACTCTCTTGTCCCCCAGGGGGACAGCCGTGTGACACGGCTGTCCCCAGTACAGCGCTGCTGCCGATCGCAGCTCTGTACATAGAAATAGATGGCGATCACGCCGTCTATTAGTCTCCCGAGCGGCAATAGCCGTTCGGAGACTGAAGGCGGGGCAGAACTCCGCCCCCCAAGCAGGAGATGCGCGCGCAGCCTGCACGCGGTCTCCTGCAAAACAGAGCCCCAGGACTTTACACTAATTGAGGTTAGGCGGTCCTGGGGCTGCCGCCGCGGCCACGCCCATCAACGTGGCATGGTCGGCAAAAGGTTAAAAGTTTAAACATGTAACATGGATAAGGTAAAAACAGAAGAAAATGAGTAAAAAAAAGTTTTGTGAATCATGCCCTTTATGTTCCAGCAATGATGTCATGCTGGATATCCCTCTTATGTCATGGATCATGGGCGTAGCAATAACCCCTGGACCCCTACCATCGCAGGGGGCCCAGAGGCATTGGGGGCCCTTCCTCCTCCCTCTCCCCAACTGCAGGTGTTGCTAATTAGCAAAAAAAACCCTCCCTGTTCACAGGAATGTGCAGGAGTATGTGTAATTTTTTCCTGCTTCCAGATGCTGCTTTACATCAGAACACTCTCTGCTGCCATTTGCCGGCTCCCGATCACGTGACCTGTATGGGGTTCGGGGACCAAGGGGGCCCTCATTTTTGCAGGGGGGCCCTATTAAGCATAGCTACGCCTCTGCCAGGGATCTAGCATGGTAATGATCTTGGTGAGGAGGCAGGGAAGCCTCAGTTGTTTATGACTCATCAGATCACTGGAGAGGAGGCCACAAAAGTCAACCACAGTAACCACAAAAGGGGAGGAGGCGCCCAGAGATATATAAAACTAAGTTAAAAACAATTAAAAGGAAAATGGAGAGGTGGCTTACCTCAATAATGACAAATTCATCTAGCAATGAATTTTATTATGCACTGGCAATGAATTTCGTAAGTCGGTCTGTGCCCACTTCCTCAGGCCAATTAAAGTGCCAAAGAAGTGCTTGGGGCCACACCTAGGACCAGTGGTTTTTTTTTTACTAAGAGTGCGACCATATGCAGCTTCTCCTGGGCAGCGGAGTGGAGTCAGGTTTATGCATCTCCACCTGCCTCCAGTGGTTGGTTACCCCCTATGCAATCTACCATTATGAGTACCAATCTTTCCGAACTACTAGCTACGCCCTTTTTGTGACATACAGTACTGCACTATCTGGGCTCCTGTTGTCTCCGTGCTTCCCCTTTTTAGGGTGTCAAGTCACCCTCCCTTGCACCCCAATAACCACAAACTATTTTTGGGCAATAAACATCTAGTTTAAATTGTGGGTCTGGCATGGCTTTAACTGTAGGATGAACACAGAATACCCGAAAAGGAAGCCATAGAGAAACCTTAGCCACACGGAGTTAAATGAATAGCACAGAGAGAGTGCACGGTATAAAGCAGAACCTAAAGTAACCAGTGCTGCCTATAAGTATCCCAGCATGCTGAATGTAGCAGCATCATAGCATTTGTTCTGGAGCTAACTGCGCACTTGCTGTGTTATGCACCTCTTATGTTAGCAAGCAGAAGTTGCTAATTCATGCTTATTGTGGCTCACAGACGCTTGTTAGAGAGTTCATGAGTTGGGAAATTTTTTAAAAAGCATCTGCACCACAGTTCTTGGCACTCCTTTCATGTATTAGCTCTAAATCCAAAGAATCCAATTTAAAACCTCCAGCTAGATGTTATGTAATTCATACATATCTCCTTTCAAATTGGCCAAGGGTTATGTCATTATGCTGGAAAGTCTGAAAAGTAGGGTCATTTAGCCACATTACCTGATCGAGGAAGAATACTGGAACCTCATATAGGTGCATTAAAAACACAGACATAGCAAAATAATAAGAACCTTCCTTCGATCATGTTTTCCTTATGCACCAGTCATGTCAGCCTCCTCTACTATTAATATACTGGGTCCAGGGGGTCAGGACGTGGATAAGGCCCGGTTCACATTAGCGTTTGCCAACTGAACCGGCCATACGGTTCCGTGGTCCGTTCCGCTGAGCGGATGAAAAAATGCTGCAGGACCCAATTTTCCGGACTGTTTTGCTCAGCGGAACGGACACAGAAGGTTTTGCAGCTACATAGTAACAAATAGAAAACTGACAGTTTACAGCACACTGGCTGTAAAAACTGACAGTTTTTTTCCTGATCCTGATGGCCGGATCCTTACGGCTGGCTCCGCAGAAAAATGCTAATGTGAACCGGGCCTAAGGCAGAGCCAATGTTGTGCATACTAGAAACTGCCCTATTCTGCCATTTGGTGCACCTAGGTGGTTTGAGGTCACAGCTTTTTACTGGTTAATGGAATTAACCTGCGGGAAACCAGAACACAATGGAGAAGGGCTCAATTTTTCAGGTGAGAAATGTCAGAAGTTTACTGGGAAGTGTGACATGGAGCATAGCTGGGACATAATTCACCTTAGTACAAATTACAA
Source organism: Hyperolius riggenbachi (assembly GCF_040937935.1). Taxonomy (NCBI): domain Eukaryota; kingdom Metazoa; phylum Chordata; class Amphibia; order Anura; family Hyperoliidae; genus Hyperolius; species Hyperolius riggenbachi. The sequence continues at coordinate 107,886,474 of NC_090652.1, forward strand.
AGTTCTGAACCTGTAGGGGGACTACCCGTACTTTGTGTTAGGATCAGAATGGTGTAACTAGGTTATTGTGTCCTCAGAATCAGTTGTCAACCTGGGAGTGTCCATGTTTCTGCAGGTCACTCAGTTAGTGCAGGTGTGGAGAGTAATTAAACAGCCTGCCTGCTTTGAGCAGTCAATTATTAATGTAGCAAAAGAAAATATATGGGCTCCCTGTACACAGTGGGCTCCCTGTACACCCTGTATACAGAGTACAAATTCCAAGAAAGAAATTTAAGTATGGTTTGTGTATACTGTTGGTTTGGAAATAGCTAGTTAAAAATTAAAATGGAAAGATAATTTTTAATAGCGTTAAATTGCAAAATACATTCATGCACGTGGATATAATTTGTTTATAGTATTTTTTTTATTATTTTTTTTTACCAACAGAGGAATTGCACTTTAAAGCTAAGCTAATATAGGATTTATATAGCGCATCAGAGGTAAGCATAAAGACTTCTAATGAAATATATATGTAATACTTGGAAAATCCATTGTTTTTGTCTTGTAAATACGAAATTGAATGGAATTCTACGATAAAAATGTTCAATAAACTATATTTAAAAAAATAAATAAAGAAAGCTAAGCAAATATATATATATATATATATATATATATATATATATATATATATATATATATATATAAAATCCTGGTTCACTCTGCCAAATGCTTTATAATTTTATCCAGCCAAACCTATGTTTCAGGCAGACCAGCCATCCAGCACAACTATCAAAATAGGAAATATGCCCTCATCTTTCCACTCTCCTCTTCCTTCCTAAAACTGCTGATTGGACAGTGAAGGACTGCTGTACGCTGGTGAGTCATCATTCTGCTCCCCTCTACTGCAACAAACCTGCTGTTACTATACTATGCAATGTGCTAGTGCCTATAAATACATACAGAGGGTCTTGTCTAATAAGTTTAATGTGGATCTAAATTCAGAACTTCCTCTGATCTAAAACACTATACACAGCATGATAACCTACGAGCATTCGAGCACTATTAGGCACTGCTATTTGCCCTGAGGAAGTGGGTATGCACCCACGAAATGCGTTGCCAGTGCAATAAAATTCTATTAATACGTGAATTTGTCTTTATTGAGGTAAGCCACCTCACTTTTTTCATTTTGTTTTTAACGCATTTTATCTTCTCTGGATGCCTCTTTCCCCTTTATCCTGTGCCTTCACCCTCCTTTTGGAGGGGATTAATCCTCTTTGACCAATTTAGGTGATTTGAGGTTTGCTTTTTATCAAGGGTGTGACCATCACCAGCTCCGTCTGGTCACCCGAGTGGAGTCGGAGTTATACATCTCCACCTGCTTCTGGCGGTCTGTTGCCTTTCTGCAACCCACCTTTGTGAGTATAATCCATCTGCATATTTTACATACTTCTGGTACTGTCTGTGACATACTGCACCATTTGGGCTCATGTTGTCTCTGTGTTTTCTTTCTGCAAGGTGCAATTTTTACTATCTCTACTTTTTGTCCAATAGATAAATGGGGTTAACATGCAAGGTAGGGCAAACAAGGAGCTCACAACAAAACAAGATCATGCAACTGTCTTTGATAACAGTTGTTCAGTGTCTTTGGTAAAAATAGAAAGTCTGCAAGAGGGATGTCAGAAAGTGAGATTGCATAATCAAGCTAGAAACACTGGGGGAGGGCCCTGCCAGAGGCTTACTATCTAACCATACAGTTGTTATAGGGAATGGAGAAGGGATGATGGCACAGCACACAATGAAGGTGGCCTCCAGAAGTGAGGTAAGGAAAATAGCAATATTGCTGTAATTTAAAGATCCAGCAGTCAATGAAAGAGGATTTTACTTTAAATATTCTATACTGCAGACATTGCTTGATTAAAGAACACCTGAACTGAGAGGGATATAAAGGCTGACATTTATTTTCTTTTAAACAATATACATTGCCTTATCGTAAGAGAACAGAGGCGCCAGCAGGATAAAAGGTAATAAAAATTTTAAAATTTGCTGGGAGGCAGTGGTGGACTTACCTCCGGAAAGCAGACTCAAAATACTGTCTGAATTAAACAAATACATTTATTATTGGTACCCCAAAAAGATGCAACGCGTTTCGCAGGCACAGCCCGCTTCATCAGGCAATAAGATAGGGGACAAACAGTAGCTCGTCAGTAGCACGAATAGCGCCTCTGTCAATTAATTAATGTACATTGCCTGTCTGTCCTGCTGAGCCTCTGCCTCTAATACTTTTAGTTATAGACCCTGAACAAGCATGCAAATCAGATTATTCTGACTGAAGTCTGACTAGATTAGCCCCATGCTTGTCTCAGTTGTGATCAAGATACTACTGTAGCCAGAAAGATCAGCAGGATGCCAGGCAACTGGTATTGTTTCAAAAGGAGATAAACATGGCAGCCTCCATATCCCTCTCAGTTCAGGTGTCCTTTAACCTCTTAACGTCCGCTCCACGCCGATTAGCATGAGCGGAGTGGCAGCCCCAGGACCACTCCACGCCAATTGGCATAAAGTCCTAGGGGCGGAGATTGCAGGAGACTGTTAGAAGGCGAAACCGCCGCCTATTTACATAGTACAACGCTACGATCTATGGCAATCTATAGCAGCGCTGTACTGGGGACAGCCATGTGACACAGCTATCCCCCTGTGTGGCAGGTATGTGATCCACTGTCATAGGCTAAAGGCTATGACAGACGATCGCACTGATTGGCTGGTGGGGGGAGGGAGGTAGGAATAAAAAAAAATAGGCAAATTTTAAAAAATAAATAAGTAAATATTTATATAAAAAATGTAAACAGCCTGGGAGCGATCATAGCCAACCAACAGAAAACTCTGTTGGTGGCCAGAATAGAAGGGGGGGGGGAATCACTTGTGTGCTGAGTTGTGCGGCCCTGCAGCGAGCCCTTAAAGCTTCAGTGTCCTTAACCTCCCTAGCGTTCTGGACGAGCTATGCTCGTCCAGGGACGCCGGAGGTCACCACTCAGGCCCCGCTGGGCCGATTTGAATAATTTTTATTTTTAAACATGCAGCAAGCACTTTGCTTGCTGCGTGCCTTACCCGATCGCCGCCGATCCACCGCTACCCGCTGTGATACAGGGCCCCCCCAGCCGAGACCCCGTGCGCTGCCTGGCCAATCAGCGCCAGGCAGCGATGAGGGGTGGATCGGGTCTCCCTGTGACGTCAGGACGTCGATGAAATCACTTGTGTGCTGAGTTGTGCGGCCCTGCAGCGAGCCCTTAAAGCTTCAGTGTCCTTAACCTCCCTAGCGTTCTGGACGAGCTATGCTCGTCCAGGGACGCCGGAGGTCACCACTCAGGCCCCGCTGGGCCGATTTGAATAATTTTTATTTTTAAACACGCAGCAAGCACTTTGCTTGCTGCGTGCCTTTCCCGATCGCCGCCGATCCGCTGCTACCCGCCGTGATACAGGGCCCCCCCAGCCGAGACCCCATGCGCTGCCTGGCCAATCAGTGCCAGGCAGCGCTGAGGGGTGGATCGGGTCTCCCTGTGACGTCACAACCTCGATGACATCACGGCGTTCGTCGCCATGGCGACGGGGGAAGCCCTCAAGGAAATCCCGTTCAGAACGGGATTTCCGGATGGGCTATTGCGCCGGCGGCGATCGGAGGGCAGGGAAGGATGCCGCAGGGAGGGGGGAATCATGTAGCTAGCGCTAGGCTAGCTACATGAAAAAAGAAAAAAAATGCGGCCACGGGAATCAGAACGCCAGGCAGGTTAATTGTAAAAAATAGCCTGGTCACTAGGGGGGTTTAAGACCATGGGTCTTTAAGTGGGTAAACTAGGTTTTTAGGGAAAAAAAGTCAAAAATTCAGTTCTAAAGATCAAACATTTAAAATACTGGGCCCCTCCCCATTCTATAAATGGATCTATCCTGCTAATCAGATCGTATCTCTAGAAGAACCTAATTGCTCCACTTTGACTTAAAGTGGATCCAAGGTGAACTTTTACTCATTGCATAATTGTGTTCCTTTCCTATTGTTTATAGGGCATTCCTCAAGCCAAACATTTTTGTTTTAATACTCTAATTCCCTATAAACTAAATAAAACATGCCCACGGGTTTTCAGAGAGCCTTGGCAGTAGCAAGGGCTCATGGGAGCTCAGTCTGGGTAGGAGGAGGGGGAGGTGCTTCTAGCCATTGATTTCAAAGGCAGAGGGGAGGAGGGAGGAGGGGACTGAGTGCTCAAGATACAGAGAAGCCTGCCTCTGTGTAATGTTTACAAACAACATGGCTGCTGTCATTGTATCACAGGAAGAAATAATCATTTTCTGTTACAGCTGTTTGCAGCTAGATTTGCTGTGTAAACTATCTAAACTTTAGATAAGATATATAGACAGGCTACTTGTTATAGTTAGTTTTTCATCTTGGATCCTCTTTAATCTGGCTTGCTTGACTGAATGATAAATAAACCACCAGTGCTGTGTACATTTCTTGCTGGTTCCCTGTGGCTCATACTTGTGTAAGTGGATTCTGTGATAGACAAGTCTACCTATCACATAGACCCGTCATACACGCCTGGAGCTGACTGACACTTCACAATGTACATTGTTCTAGCCAGTAACATATATACCTCCTGGTATTTCAGTGTCTCCAGTATGGAAAATGTACAATGACTTAAAGCAGTGCTATCACAGAAAGTGACATGTCACATGAATTAATAAGGCACGTATCAGCTTTGCCAAATGTCATTTCTATGTTGAGTGAAAGAATGCCTATTTCTTGATGTGATCACAAAATATTCTCCCAAGATTTAGTTTCCTTAATGCGCCAAAAAACAAGAGGAAGTCACATGGGGGAGCCTCAGAGAGGTCAGAGTAGTGTGAATATTTCATATCATTAGAATTGTCTGGAAGGGAAAAAGTCAGTCCATGTTATGTCCATGTACTGTTTATTCCCGGAAGGTCTGGTAGATGAATCCCAAGTTTTTATACCCAGGTACCAGTAAGAAAAGAAGACAAAAAGAACACCAGGAGTGCCAATAGTGTGGTATTTCTGCAAAGTAGGAAATGTAAAGATACAACTACTCACAAACATGGGTATGTGGAGCATGCGGAGAAAGACCTTCTCCACACGGTTATGATGACTCGGTTGGGTCAACAAGGGTCACACTCCAGAAAAAAACAAAGGACCACTGGATGTAGTCGCAGAGGTAACTCCTGAGACAGGGGAGGAGATGCCCCAATTGTGATACATTATGAAGTGAGTGGAGGTAAGTAATAGGAACAGTCTAACCTTGTGATAAGATTGTTATTGTTAGACACCAATAAAAAGACAACGCGTTTCACAGGACCTGCCCAGTGCCCACTTCAATCAGGTCAATACGAGAAAGTGTTTGATTGACAGTACAAAACATTAATAACCAGGCTGTTTTACTTGTTTTATGTTGCTGCCTAAATAAGTTAATTTCTAAGCATGGAAGTGACAGCTTCTGTCTTGTTGGTAGTTTGTCGGGAATGTAGTAAACATCGCTGGTAAGCAAATTACATCCATAAAAGTTTTTTTGGCAGAGTACAACTTCTGAGGGCAGGGAGAGATAAAATACATGAACTATTGACCTCTTTCTAACTCTGGGACACTTTATAGGCTGCCACTGAATACAGATAGCAAAACATTCAACCTAGTTTGTAAATATTTAAATATAGAATTAAGAATACTACTAGGAGAATAAATATAATTATTTATCTCATCAGTTTATTTTCACCCCAGGTTCACTTTCTGATCCGATAATTGTGATTGGAAGGTTACGATTGGGAAGCATAAATCAGGTCTATAAAAGGGATAGAAAATATAACCAAGTTGAACATTTCAGATAGGAATGATCTACAAAATAGATCGATGAAACAATTGATAAAATTTAATTATTTGTTGTCAATGGGCACCATCAACACCAACCAGTCCAATAGAGTGGAAGGTCTTTACAGAACACCTTTTTAATCCTAATAAATCAGAGGAGACCTTATTACAAATAAAGAAGCGATGAAATGCCTTCAGAATATGCATCCAGATTAAACAAACGTATTTCGTGACATTTTGGGATTTTATTCAGCGCTGAAATTTATGCAGAGAAGATAGATGGTTAAAGCCAGCCCCACTCCCTGACCCAATCTCAGCTTCGCCATCAGAAACAAAATGGCAGAGTCACCCAAGCAGAGTAACAGAGAAATTAAAATGATGTATTACGAATTATAAATGTTTAATCAGGCATGCACAAAGAGAGGGATCTGTATATTTTTGTATTGCTAAAAGGCACCAAACGTTAAAGCGAGCACAGGCTATCTATTTGCATGCAATAATTCAAGCAGACAGCTCTAAGATGCCACAGAAAACCTTTATTAATGATTAAATATACCAGAAATGGCTTGGCGCGCATTCATCAGCTGTCAGGTGCCGAGAGAGTGAATAGTGTCTAGCTTCAAACAAAGTACACAAACTTCCCAGGTGAGGATGGAGTCCATCTGTATATATTATAAGGCGGGGGGCAAAAGGAGATGCCTGGACTTGGATGAATTTAGACTGAAGGGAATAGGCAACTGCACAGCAATAGATACCGTAACCTATTCCAAAGCTCATGGCAGAAAGTGCAGTCCTAATAAAACCTAAATCAGCAAGAATAACAAAAATAAACTGAGCTTAGATTCAAACAGCAGCTGTTTTCATTGAGTCCCAACAAGAGTGATCCTGATTCACAAAGCTTACCTTAAGCTGGCCATACACTGGCCCGATTTGCCGCTGTTTCGACAGCAGATTCAATCACTGGGATCGAATCTGCTGCCAATCGTTCGCGCTACATGCCGAATTTCGATCCATTTTGTCCGATCCAGTCGATCACTCCGTGCGGAAAATTACCGTCGATCGCCCATGGGTAGGGAGCGCGTCGCTAGCGGCGTTCGAGTGCCCGACGACCGACGCAATAGAGCGGCAATACATTACCTGCTCCACCGGCGCGACTACCCCCGGTCACTGCTGCTCCGTGTCCGCGGTGGTCTACGGCATGCTTCAGTTCCTCCTGCCCAGCAGGAAGTTTAAACAGTAGAGGGCGCTCTACTGTTTAAACTTCCTGCCGGGCAGGAAGAAGTAAAGCATGCCGGACCTGGAGACCAGAGCGGAGACGGAGCAGCCGTGACCGGGGGCAGTCGCACCAGCGGAGCAGGTAATGTATGCGGGCGGGGGGGAGCGGCGGCAGCACCACCACCACAACAGATTGTGAACGGTTTCAGGCTGAAATCAGTTCACAATCTGTTTGCAGTAAAGGTAGCCATACGAACCCTCTCTGATCAGATTCGATCAGAGAGGGATCTATCTGTTGGTCGAATCTGATGGCAAATCGACCAGTGTATGGCTACCTTTAGAGTTACAGATTACCCAGCAAGCTGATGGTGAATCAGAACTCCTGAGTGTGTTATGTGTTTTTCAGTCGATTTTCCTTCTGATAGATTTTGATTTGTTTTTCTGCTCGATTGCCCGCTCGATTCTCTTATCTTTTCTTATCTACTTCCATTCACTTCTATGAGAAATCGTTCAGAAAAAAGATCGAAAATAAGATTGGACATGTCAGAAATTATCTATCGGACCATCTATCTGCCGAAAAAACGTATGGCGTATTTCTAGTGTAAAGCCAAAAAGTCCTCTTACTAAAATGTAATGCAAAACAAAAGTTTGCCTGCTTAAAACATAAGGTATTTGCCATAATTCAGGTTAGAGTGAACATATGATGTCTCCCATGATGCATTACTGCTGTGTGTGCAAATCACCCATTGTTGTCCCTGCAAGCTAGCCACACCTCCAGATCTGCTGGAATGCAATGATGTGTCAGCTTGTAATTGTACAGAGCCGCCCACAATAATCCAACATGAATTATCTCTCCTTATTCACCTCACAGGCTCACACCTTATTTAAAATGTAACTTTTCAACACATTCCAAAGAAAAAAAATGTCATGATAAAAAGTTCCTTATGAATTTGACCTTGATATTACTTTTCTTGCCAATTTAGTACTTTGCTTACTTGCTTTTTAGGTTTTATACAGATAAGGAGAAAAATGTTGCAACTCCACTTAGAACTTAGATCTATAGAACCTGCAGACCTTCTGATTACTGTGCTTAAGGTGTGTGCACACATCCAATTTTGATTGGTAAATTTTTACCATATCCAAGTAATATATTTAACACCCTACTAGTTCAGGCCCATTTTTTATGCATACTTGCCCATATGCAATTAACGTTTTGTCCTAGGTGATATGTCCATGCCTTGTCAAAATACATTTTAAATCACCAGCAAGCAAGAAAAATACTCAAAATAACTTTGATAGTACTTATTCACCCACTTTTGGGTACTTTTTCAGTTGCAAAGTGCTAAAAAATATTTTAAAGAGAAGATGAAGAATTATTATCTAGGATAAAACTCGAGAAACAAACATTAATTGCATATACTATAGGCCACTGTATGACTCAGTGGCAGTAGTCTGTAAGAAGCTAAGAGGGAGCACCAGCCAGTTTTTCATATTAAACACAGACGTTATCCTGGCCACCTCATCTCTGAACTCTAGAGGAGAAAGCAGAGGGAGGGGGTGGGTGGGGTCAAACTGTTTGTGTGCAGATTGTCAAGAGATTACACACGCTCTTTCCTGCTGTGCACATCTGTTTAGTGGCAGCACAGCAGAACTCAGCCCTCAGCCTGTTGAGCAGGAGCGTTTTTAGGCATAGGCATTCCAGGTCATTGCCTGGAGTGCCATTGGTCCTGAGGGGGCGCATGCCCATTGATTAAGCCCCACCCCCATGGATGTTCTATTACCTGCTTATGTTGCCTGTGTGCAGCAGCAGGAAGTTCTGTGTCCTGAGAAGCAGCAGCATCACAGGTCCCTGGAAAGCAGACATCACAAGGTCCGGATAGTGCAAGTTGCAGGCAGCCACTACTGTGCTTCTCTGTTCCACCTCTCCCCCCCATGCATCCTTCTGACCCCCTTTGTGCCTCTTTCTGCCCCCCCCCCCCCCCGTGCCTCTTTCTGTCTCCATATGCCTCCTTCAGTCTCCATTGTGCCACCTCTGTCCCCCAATGCCTCCCTCTGTCCCCCTATGCCCTTCTTCTGTGCTTATTGTGCCACCTTCGGTCCCCCCTGTGCCTTCTTCAGTCCCTCTCTGCCTCCTTCTGTCCTGCTGTGCACTTCCTTCTTTCCCTCTTTTGTGCCTCCTTCTGTATCCCTTTTTGCCTCCTTCTGTCCCCCTGTGCCTCCTCCTTTCCCCCTTTCTGCCTCCTGTCTCCCTCTGCCTTCTTCTGCCCCCCCCCCCGTGCTTCCTTCAATCCCCTGTTGTGCCTCCTTCTGTGCCCCTTTCAGCTTCCCTGCCTCTTTCTGTCACCCTTTGTGCCTCCTTCTGTTCCCCTGTGTGCCGCCTTCTGTTCCTCTGTGTGCCTCTTTCTGTGACCATGTGCCTCCTTCTGTCCCCTTATGCCTCCTTCTGTCCCCTCCCCTTGTGCCTCCTACTGTTCCCTTGTGCTACCTCTGCCCCCTGTGCATCCCTTTGTCCCCCTGTGCCTAGGCTCCTTCTGTGCCAGGCAGAAGCACAGCACAGCACTGGTGAGTGCACAGCTTCTGCTGCACTATACTATACGATACACCATAAAACTGAGGGAATGCAGGAAGGGAGTGTGCAGCCAACAAAATGCTTCAAGGGTCGGTGGTCATTTGTATGTCTAGAACTCCCTGTAATAAGCATCCACCTTATATGCCACACAGTTCATATATTCTGTAGTGTGTGCATGTTTTTTTTAGGGGGGGGGGGGGGTGATATACAGTATGACTTCTTGCCTGGAGTTACAAAAAGGCTAGAACCTGCCCTGCTTTTGAGTGTGAGAATGGCTGATGGTGAGGAGAATACACTAGCTTTGTGCTGCTGTGCGGCAGCTTCCTTGTGTAGGGGGAAATAGGACTAAGGTGAGCCTAACTGGGCAGCAGATCTCTGTACTAGTAACCACATTCCTGATATTCACCCTATACCAAAAAAGGTACATTCCTGCATTTTCTTCACATGCTAAGTAAACCATGACTTGAATAATTTGCCCCTGCTCTTCTGAATCTTATTTCTGGTACTTTCTCACTTGCTAGGTGCTGAAAAGAAGTTAGATAGATAAGGTGGGAAACAGGTAATGTGTGAAATCAGGTCCTGACTTTAGCAATTAGCTGTCAGCATACTATTAAATGATGTGAATAAGTCATTTCATGCTTGTGAATACCCTTATCTGCTGGCTGACAGTAGCTCTGGCTGGAGATGTGTGTGTGTTAGGTGGGGGGGGGGGGGCACACAATTAACTATTTCACACATAAAAAGGTGCAATAAAAAGGTGTTTAATCCTAGTATATATACTGAAGAAAATGTAGTTTAGTTATGAAAGATGTGAAAAGGTGTGAAAAGCGTGCAAGTCTGTTTGTATGCATGTGTGTGTGTTGAAGTCTCCATTAAATAGATCCTCCGCAACATCCAATCCCTGGCATCTAGTGATGGCAAAACAGGCGGGAGAACAGTATTCTGGAAACTTCCATTTGCCCGTTCGCTGCGGATGTGAACAATACAGGCTTTTCGCGTCTGCTCTATACTTTCCTATAGGGCCATTTTTTTGACTCTTCGCCCTAAAGTCAGATGAGACAAGACGGCCAATCCAACCTGATCACCATCCAGGCCACTCCCCCCCAGTACAGACAGTGAGCCACCCTCCTCTCCTCCCGAGGCTGCCAGTAGCCACACCATACCTACCTTGCCTGAGGCCCTTGGACTGTGGCCCCAAACAAGTGCTTTATTTGCCTGGTCGAAGATCCGGCCCTGTATTTTTGTGCAGAACATTTCACCTTTTTTTTAAAGAAATTGTAGCTGGAGAGATGCCCTGAAGGTTTCAGAAGTTCACTTTGCCATTAAAGTCAATGGGGCTGACCGCAGACTACAGGTTTGCTAGGGTGAAATTGCGATGTTTGGCCATCACTACTGGCATCTTTGTTGACCCCTTTTTACTCTTTCAACACTCACTATACAAAGCTATGATTAGAGTTGAGATGTAATGGTCACATAAGCTTACACGGCCCAGCCAGTTTTCTGACTGCGATGACTGAGGGTTAACTTTTGCAGCAGTAGTTTGATGTCTATTCCATTTATCTCGAAATAACATTCCATCCCATATATATTAATTTTCAGAGTGCCAGCCAGCTATCAGCCAGAGCACTTAGACTGTTGAAGTAGTTTGTTAGGATTAGGAAGTATTTATGGGAGGCACTGAAGATGATGAAGAGTGAATTTCTTTAGTAGTGGAGTGTTCTTGTGCTGGTGGCACATTGCTGTGTTGGAGTGCGCTCACCTGACGAGCACGCTTATGCTTCCTTGCTCCATGCTTTACCATAATTAGATTCTCAGATCAGCCTGTGATTCCTTGCTTTAGACTGTCCTTTTCTTTGTCCCCTTATAGAGTAAAGTCAGTATTATGCCCAATGACCTACGGTACTAACATTGCCTGATCTACACTGCTCTACCTCTGGCACAAGTCCCTTTAAAGTGTATCCGAGGAGATATGTGACATGATGAGATAAACATGTGTAGGTGTACAGTACAAAACATATTAATAACCAAGCTGTTTTACTTTACTTTTAATTTTGCTGTAAATTTCAAGGCACGGAAGTGACATCTTTTGTCTTGTCGGTAATATAGTAAGCATCACTGATAAGCATATAACAGCCATAAAAGATTTCCTGGCAGAATACAACTTCTGAGGGCAGGAAGAGAAAAAAAATACATGAACTATTGACCTTTTTTTAAACTCTGGGACACTTATTAGGCTGCCACTGATTGGCGACAGTAAGACATTCAACCTACTTTGTAAATGTTTAAATATAGAGGAAAACTCTGGGATACTTAAAAAGTCATTTTTAGGAGTAGAAGGATAAATTTGATTGTGTATTTATCAGTTTATTTTCACCTCTGGTTCAGTTTAGGGGGATGTTTTTTTTTAAATGTTTCATACAATAACGTTTGAAAGTATTAGCACCTCTGTTAAGCGGTTCTGTTGTTTATGTCCCTGATAAAAAAATATTATTTTTTACTGAAAACACAGAGAACCTGATTTACCAGTTTCACAAGAGCATGTGCACGACTGCAGCACATTTAAAGGGAATCTGAGGAGAGACATATGAAGGCTGACATTTATTTCTTTTTAAAAGTTGCCTGATTGTACTGCTGACCCCCTGGCTCTTAGGGCTTATTCACACTGGGTTGATTAGCAGGCGATTCCTGCTAATCACCAAAGCAATAGCACTTTTTAAAGCACTAGTGCAATAACAACTTAATGGCAGTGATCTCACTGCAGCGATTGCTGCCGATCACAGGCAATTTGCGATTATGGTGAGGTGTACATTGATTTTACTGCGATAAATCGCGGTAAAATGTGAATGGGCCCTTAGGTCCTGTTTAAAGTGGGGCATTGCGACGCAACAGATGCACTGTAATGCGGAACGTCACACTGCAATGTAAAACACTCTGCAATGTTCACAGTGCCTGGTGCGGTGCGTTCTAACTGTGTGCCGCATCCCAACGCACTGCATGTACCATAAAATGCGGGTTGACAGTGAGGCCAATGCGTTTGCAATGTGTTGCAAATGCGACACAGCGCACAGCACACAAATTGTCACTCATATGACCCTGCGGCAGAGTGCGGTGAAAGAATCATATGCATAGCACCAACCCCTGCATGCCGCTCCAGGGGTGATCACCAGTTGGAAGGAAGCTTCTGATCTATGCCTTATGGGAATAGAACAGAGTGGCGCTGTACTGGCCATACCAGTGCTGGCTCTTGGTTGATTGAGTACAATGCACTGAAGAGATCTCTTTTTAAGGGATTTTTCACAGTCAACTTAACCGTGCCTGTGTCACGCCATACAAAAGCTCTAAGCAGCTCAGCTGCTGTAGATCTTCTTTTACGCAGGCTAACAGCAATGAATACAAGTAGAATAGTATTTTCTGCTGATCATTAAAGGAGACAGGGATGTGGAGGTTTGCATATGTATTTCCTTTTAAACAATACCTGTTGCCTGGCATCTTTTATGCATCAATAGTGTCTGAACCACACACCCGAAACCACCATGCGTCTACTCCAGCCAAACCTAAGTTGTACATCTCATCTGTATGCTTGTTCTGGGGCTATGGCTAAAAGTATTGGAGGCAGATGATCAGAAGGACAGCCAGGCAACGTGTATGTGCAAAGGGAATAAATATGGCAGCCTCCATATCCCTCTCAAAGGTGCCTGGCTCTTCTACTGTCCACATATGCTATCGCTCCGTTGTTATTGCCTGATGAAGAGGGATCAAACTTGCGAAACGCGTTGCATTGTCCCCTGGAGTATGTAAATAAACTCATTGTATATGACAAACACATTGGCACATTGCCTCCTCATGTTTTAAGCTTTTTAGATACTTTTATGCTTTTGGCGCATCTGTATCCATACTACTCCATATCCCACTCGCTTCAGGTGTCCTTTAACAAAAGCAATCTCCATTGTCATGTTAATAATCGAACACACTTAAAATGGTAAAAAGACCACTTGTAGTTCGGACCTTGCGGAGATCAGCTATGGCTGCAAATCAGGTAGAAAAGAAGTATTATCTGCACCTTCTAATACTTTCATTCTTGGTATATAGATCTTTAAAAAGAATGTACATATTAAATTGCATGATTGCTAATGGGGGATCAGTAGATAGAGGAAGGTGATGATAACTACCTCGCATGTGCGATATTACTTTGATTAGAGCATATTAATGGCATTAGAAGGATCTCAGATATGTATGAGACGTATTTCCATGGGGAAAAGATCAAAATATTTTGACTTCGCAGGCTTAATTTCAGGCCTGCCTGGAGAGCGTAATGGATTTTTTATGAAGCTTTGGCAGTATATAGAACTAGATTAGATTCTTGGCTGCATGCTGTATTAAAATACAGTTTTCTTCACATTTCAAATGTCTATTGCCATAGTGTTCTATGCAAATTGCTTCTATTACATTTCAGCGTGCGAATGTACATAAGAAAGAATCTGTAAAGGCACAATTTACTCTGCCCTCATTGTTACATGGTATTCCGATGCAAAGATCAGACCAAGCTAAACCCAGTGGCGTAGCAATAGGGTATGCAGAGGTTGCGACCGTACTGGGGGCACTGGACCAGAGGGGCCCACTAGGGGCCCTTCATTCATCTTATCAGCTTTTTATTGGTGCTGTGCTGGTAATGATCACCTCTCTATGTGCACTGCATAGTGGTAATCCTTAAAGGACACCCGAGGTGAAAATAAACTAATGAAATAAACTTTTGTATCCAACTTCCTTCTCCACAGTTTTATTTTATGTTTAAATCTACTTTTTAGGTTTTAACTGTTTTATTGTTTTTGCTCAATGACACATTCATTGAAGTATGCCAGAGCTAAAATATATGAACTATTGAACCTTTTTATCTCTTTCCTGCTCTCAGAAGCCATTTTCTGGTAGGAAAGTGTTTTATAGTTAGAATTTCTTATCAGTAAGGGTCACACTGCAGTCACTTCCTGTCTGAGTCAGGACTTAGTCAGCCACTTACATACCTGATGTTTAAAGGGATACTGTAGGGGGGTCGGGGGAAAATGAGCTGAACTTACCTGAGGCTTCTAATGGTCCCCCGCAGACATCCTGTGCCCACGCAGCCGATCACCGATGCTCCGGCCCCGCCTCCGGTTCACTTCTGGAATTTCTGACTTTAAAGTCAGAAAACCACTGCGCCTGCGTTGCCGTGTCCTCGATCCCGCTGATGTCATCAAGAGCGCACAGCGCAGGCCCAGTATGGTCTGTTTCTGCGCAGTACACTCCTGGTGACATCAGCGGGAGCGAGGACACGGCAACGCAGGCGCAGTGGTTTTCTGACTTTAAAGTCAGAAATTCCAGAAGTGAACCGGAGGCGGGGCCGGAGCATTGGGGAGTGGCTGCGCCAACACAGGATGTCTGCAGGGGACCATTAGAAGCCCCGGGTAAGTTCAGCTCATTTTCCCCCGACCCCTTACAGTATCCCTTTAACTCTTTCAGGGAGAGAAAAAAAAAAGGAACACTGCATAGTTATTTGTGTACGCAAACAGTTTATCAGCGCCAAGGAAATAGAACATATGATCGCTGCCGAGAATGAACAATGTACAAAGTCCACAAAATTAGTATTAAGAAGTCAGCGCAGATCAAAGAGGAATAAATACAGTCAATAAAACTTCACCACGGTGATATTCCAACCTCACATGGTCTCGCGGCCAGCCATCACCACAAGAGAATAAGAGGGGCTTACCAGCTGCCAACAACCCACATTATAAGGTTGTATGGGTACTTATCCATTAGCCGGGCGCATCCGGCAGGTGGCGCTGTTGTAGCGAATTTCATTCATGCTTAGTTAACCAGTTCGGCCTATCTGGACGAGCTTCCTCGTCCAGATAGACACTGCTGCTGCCGCCGGCTGGTGCGCGCGATCGGGCGCGCCCCCGCTGGCCGCCGCTAGCCCCCTGATCAGTGAATGGGAATATAATTCCCATTCACCGATCTAACTTCAGAAATATCGACGCTTTCTCTCCAGAGAGCACGGTATTTCTGCCCCCAGGAAACATCTCCCCAGCATTTTAGTTCCTGGATGCGAGATCGTTTGCATCCAGGACTTTTTTCACTGTGGCTTTTTTCACATTTTTAATAAAAAAAAATATTATTTTACATTTAAAATTAACAGTTTCCCTCCCACACCAAAAATTACCCACATACACTTTTTTTTATTAAAAATAAAAATAAAAAATGCAATTAAAAAAAACAAAAAAAAACATAAATAGTTACCCAAGTGTCTGAACTTTTTAAATATGCATGTCAAGAGAATATGTTATTATATTATTTAAAATTATAAGCTTCTAAATAGTGATGGATGCAAATTGAAAAAATGCACCTTTATTTCTAAATGAAATAACGGCACCATAAATTGTGATAGGGACATCGTTTAAACGGTGTAATAACCAGGACAGATGGGCAAATAAAATACATGAGTTTTAATTACGGTAGCGTATATTAATTTCAAACTATAATGGCCAAAAACTGAGAAATAATGAATTTTTGTTCATTTCTTTCTTAATCTTCCTGTTAAAATAGATTTAGAAAAAAATAATTCTTAGCAAAATGTACTACCCAAAGAAAGCCTAATTAGTGGCGGAAAAAACAAGATATAGATCAATTCATTGTGATAAGTAGCAATAAAGTTATAGGCGAATGAATGGGAGGTGAACGTTGCTCGGATGCATGAGATTTTCGGACTGCGGTGCTGAACCGGTTAACGTAGTGCTGTGTGAATGGAAGCGCCGCGGGTGGCGTTAATTACATTGATACGGCACGTAACAATAACAGTGTTAATGGGAACTAATATGTGTTTCAAGTGGCCGGAACTGTCACTTAATGCAATTACAATGAAGGCGGCGGCAATTTAACAGATGAAGCCGCCGCCTTCGTCTGTTGTTCTTCTTCTTATCCCCCTTTGCCCTCCTCTCGCTTCTTTACAATGCTGGCAGCCTGCGGGGACATGCGTGTCCCCCCAGAGTCGTTCGTCGTGGCAGGGAATCCTGCTTGTTTTCTTGTGACGAACGACTGTGGGGGGGGGGGGGGGACGTGTGTCCCCCCCATCTGCCAGCATTGTATAGAAGCGAGAGGAGGGCAAAGGGGAGGAGAAGAAGAAGAAGAACAGACAAAGGCGGCGGCTTCATCTGTTAAATTGCCAACACCTTCATTTTAATTGCATTAAATGACCGTTCCGGCCACTTGAAATACATATTAGTTCCCATTAACACTGTTATTGTTACATGCCGTATCAATGTAATTAGCGCCACCTGCGGTGCTTCCATTCACACAGCACTACGTTAACTAAGTATAAATTAAAATTCGCTACAACAGCGCCACCTGCCGGATGCGCCCGGCTAACGGATAAGTACCGTTGTATGTCTCGCATTCAGTGGTAATCCTAACGAACCTCGAGCAGATATGGATCCAAACTTCCACCGCTCCCTCACTCCGACATATGGTATGGTATGCAGGAAGGCCAATATATAAACACAACAAAAACGGCAGCTCTAAGTGTAAACAGTGTATTGTAAAAACAATCGGTGGTTCTTTTCTGTTAGCCGGGCGCATCCACTACTTGTCGATACAACTCCACCAGAGTTACATCTTTCCCTACTATCCATGGCGGCCTGGAGGGGGAATAGTAATTAACGCCACCTGGAGGTTGTGCCCAGCTAACAGAATAGTACCCAATCGGTATAGACCGTAAGACTGTAAGATTCTAGGAAAGACCTAATAGAATGATACAATTGTCTATTGCTTTGGTCTATTTTCACCTCAGCTTTGCTTTACACTAGCTGAGGGTTTAGGAGGCGTACGTTAAAAAGGGGCGCTGGGAAAAAAGGGCGCGGGGTTTTAAACGATAAGCATGGATAACGTTTAAAAATGTATTGTACTGTATTTCGTTTACAATTAATGTTTTATAAAGTTATAAATCATTAAATAATGTGCATTAAATCGGCAATTGTAAAAACGTTAATCTTTCGTTTAAATAGTGAAACGTATAATAACGTTTTAAAAAAAATTACTAAGTAACCCTCCCTGTACCTACCCCTAACCCCTAGACCCCCCTGTTAGTGCCTAAACCTAAGACCCCCCTGTTGGTGCCTAAACCTTAGACCCCCCTGTTGGTGCCTAAACCTAAGACCCCCCTGTTGGTGCCTAAACCTAAGACCCCCCTGTTGGTGCCTAAACCTAAGACCCCCCTGTTGGTGCCTAAACCTAAGACGCCCTTGGTGGTGCCTAAACCTAAGACCCCCTGTTGGTGCCTAATCCTAAGACCCCCCTGGTGGTGCCTAAACCTAAGACCCCCCTGTGATAAGCATTAATAAAGTTTCAAAAACATATTGTGCGGTTTTTTCGTTTAAAAATAATGTAAAAAAAAAAAAAATTGTACTGTTTTTCGTTTAAAAATAATGTTTGAAAAAAATATTGTACTGTTTTTCGTTTAAAAATAATATTAAAAAATGTATAAATCATTAAATAATGTGTAATCATGAGTAGCAGTAATAAAACCTTAAGTCTCCGGGCGCCGCTTTTAAAACGTTATTTTTCTCCGGCGCCCTTTTTTCCTATCGGGCGCCCATTAAACGATATTTATTATGGGAGTGAATGGCGGCGCCCGATTTGTCCACTAGCCTCCTGCGCCCTTTTTTACTGTTACCGTTTAGGAGTAGAGGCCATGTGCAGCCCCACAAACGTCTGTTTGGCAGGCGTACTGGAAGGTTTAGATGAAGTGTACTGCTGTTCGCAAAGAACTGCAGCACCTGATTCTTGTATTTTACTTATGATTAGGGCTTCTCGATTCAGGCAAAATATAGGTTTTTATTATCGCCGACTGCATGATTAGTTTAAACCTCTCCCAGCATGAGTAGAAAGGAGAGCAGAAGGACTTGTTTATATTGCGTTACATTTATATTATTTTATATAACAAGCCATTACCCGTGTATTCTTTTTTTTGTAAATTTTAACTCCGCTATAGCTTTCTTCCTATCTGAATTATTATTTTATCTCTACACCTGATACTTTTGTTTGTGAAAAATAAGCAAATGCAAAAATATGCGCAGGCCTATAATTAAGGCAAAGTACAAACAAGACTGTTCCTGTAATTGTTGAAACAGCAGTGATGCATGGCTGTAGTTTTTCATTTGTTCCCACAATTATGTGGAGGCTGTATCTCTGGCCTTGTGTTTCTCTGCAAATGAGTTTCCTGAATACAAGCATTAGCTAAGCTGATTTGAAGGCATTGCCTCCACACAGGTGAGGACAGATTTACATAGCTGCAGCTGACTCAGACATCCCATCCCAACTGCTGAACGTATCAGTGTGCAGTGAGTGAGCCTTAATCCCTAGATTAGTGGAGGTAATTACACTGATAACCAAATGTTTATAATTTAGCATTAAAAAGGGTAAAGCCAGGTTTAATTCTGGATGCTGTGATGTAATCTCCTTAAATTAAACTTAAAGACTGATATTTAAATGTGCAGCACAAAACGCACAGAAAAAATGCCCATATTCATGTCTCCCCCCCCCCCTAATAGGATGAAATGGTGGCCAGGCAGCATAGAAATAATGAATGTTCCTATATAGGAGCATCTTCATATAATGAAAATGACAAGAAAGAAAATCTGTCAATTAAGCCTTGAAAAAAAACAACATATTCTGGATTAATCAAGGTTAGGTCACATGTACAGTAAAGGCTTAAAGAGAACCCGAGGTGTGTTTAAAGAATGTTATCTGCTTACAGAGGCTGGATCTGCCTATACAGCCCAGCCTCTGTTGCTATTCCAAACCCCCCTAATGTCCCCCTGCACTCTGCAATCCCTCATAAATCACAGCCGTACTGTGAGGCGGTGTTTACATCTGTAGTGTCAGTCTCAGCTGCTCCCCCGCCTCCTGCATAGCTCCGGTCCCTGCCCCCGTCCCTTCCCTCCAATCAGCAGGGAGGGAAGGGATGCAGGCGGGGACTGGAGTTCTGCAGGAGGCGGGGAGAGCAGCAGACTGACACTATAGAGATAAACACAGCCAGCTCTGACAAGCTGTTTGTCAGCAGCATGGCTGTGATTTATGAGGGATTGCAGAGTGCAGGGGAACCTTAGGGGGGTTTGGGATAGCAACAGAGGCTGGGCTGTATAGGCAGATCCAGCCTCTGTATGCAGATAATATTCTTCAAACGCACCTCGTGTTCTCTTTAACTACCATGGTTAACGCAAACCTGAGAAACTGAAAGGGATGTGGAGGCTGCCATATTTATTTCCTTTTAAACAATGCAGATTGCCTGGCTGTCCTGCTGAGCCTCTGCCTCCAATACTCTTAGCCATAGCCCCCCTGAACAAGCATGCATATCAAGTGTTTCTGACTGGATGAGCCACATGCTTGTTTCAGGTGTGTGATTCAGACACCACTGCAGCAAGATCAACAGGGCTGCCTGCCAGAAAACTGGCATTGTTTAAAAGGAAATAAATATAGCAGCCTCCATCTTCCTAGCAGTTCAGTTGCACTTTAAAGCGGAACGCTCTGAGATGCTTATTATTTTGGCTTATATATTGAATGCAAACTGAATGTAGTGTGGGATTGGGCCTGTAAAAATCAACAGAAAGGGCATTTGATTGGCCCAGTTTCAAGAAGCATACAATTTACTTTACATTTGCATGCAAGTTAAAATGATTTGCATCTCGTTAAGCAAATCTACCATCCCCAAAATGCTAGGATCAGCACCTACAGTAAAAAAAAAAGGTGCTGAAGTATTTTTTGGAGCTTCAGTGTGCAGTCACATGACTGATGTCAGGGTTACCATTTTAGTTTGCACTGCCAGACAGTCCATACTTCAAGACCCTGGAAGTCTGTGCCACGCCTCCTAATACTACAGTGAATGCAGTCACATGATCCCTCTGTGCATGTGCCACAGTCCTCTGCCTCCATTGTGAGGATTGGTATAGGACAGGAACCTGCCAGGAACAACATGACTGAACACTGGAGTTTTAGGGCCCGTTTCCACTTGTGCGGTGCGGAATCGCCACGGATCCCCCGCTGATGAAATCGCGTGCAGGTGCCATTTTCTGTGGGGGGGGGGGGGAGCGGTAAAAAAGCCTCAGGGGGCCTCATTCGGCCCACGGGCCTTAGTTTGAGGACCACTGTATTAAAGGAATGATTTACAGTGGATCTGCCCACTGTGCTTACAACAAACCTTAAGTAAAATAGGAACTTTACTAAAAAATAATAGTAGGGGGTGGGGATGAATAAATACATTGCAAAGAGAAGAGTAAAGAAACAGAATAGACATCAAGAAATGATCGTTATTCGCTATGTAATTTGTTCATGTTGTTTGATTCACAATGAGCTTGCATGTCATCATCTTTACTACTGGCAGACAAGAAAAAAAACAGACAGCACCAACCGCCATTATTTATGTCCACACCCACTAACATTGCAATAGGCTAAAAGATTGTTTTTTATAGATATACATATGCACAGAGGGAGATACAGGTTGCTTGGCAGTTGGAAGCAGCCATTATTTCTTACATTGCAACAAGGTTCTCAGAAAGGAAACGGTCATGACATCACACTGTGGGAGGGGTATCACCACAATATCAGCCACGCAGACCCCCCTGGTGATCTCTATTCGAAAGGAAAGATAAAGATTTCTCATGGGAAAAGGGGTATCAGTTACTGGCTGGGATGAAGTTCAATCCTTGTTTAAAAGTTCCTCTTTAAGATAAACTTGAGAGATAATTGCACCAGTAGAACTGATCCTAAATAGAACTTTCATAGAATTCCAGATTTAAAGTTTTAGTTCAATGGTTGAAAACCTAGATGAAAAGTTTAATCCAGAAAAATGATGACTTTTTAAACATTTTCTTAACTGTTCTGTAATCATAAGTGTTGCACAGTCACACAGTTGTTTTATTGCCTCTAATTAGTTTTCAGGCGACCTGCCACTGCAGTCTGACTGCTCCAACTGCACAGATACAACTCTGGTTTATCAACCTCTGCAAAACATAAATAAATAAAAAGGAACACAGTTAAGTTCTATGCAGGCTTGGTAGAAAATGTACACGTGTTTAGCTCCTCAAGCCACATGTCACTTCAGGGACAGGGTAACTAAACTCAAAGCTGAACAAGGCAAATCATGTTGAATGAGCACTCAGTTTTAGTGTTAGTTTGGTTTAAATGAGGCATACCTGCAAGTTTTTAGAGTACTCGTGCGAAGTGACAAGTAAATATCTTCTGTTTATAAAAGGCATTTATTGAGAGGCTAAACCTTTCTTTAACCAAATTAACGTTATCTTCATAAGCAGACAACAAGGTATTTTATCATGCATTTGACAGAACCATTTAATGAGAGACATCCTCATTTTGAAAGACTTGTCTTCAAACCTGGAATCACCTTTTTTGAAAGGCAGCCCAAGTGACATTATGGACTCTTCTGAAACAATAAAAATTCTGCAGCACAGTATAATGCGTCCATTCATAGCAGTCATATACAAGATCCCAAGCAAGGTGTGCATCCATCAAACTTCCACTGCTATTTGGTATTGCAGAGTTCAGGGGGCTCAGCTGTGTTATAGATCTGGATGCTCATTCTGATTTTCTGCATTACCACAACTCGGTAATTTTAGCCCAATCACAGAACTGAAAAGCATTGGACCAATCACAGAATGCAGAGTCAACTCAGACGTATTTAGCTAATCAGAGAATGCAAAAAATGACCAAAAAAAGACTAATCGGAACTGGAAAATGGAAATCCGCTGGATCTGTAATCAGCATTGGCGGAAATCAGAATTTCCATGGAATCGGTAATCCTCATTTCTGCCCATAATACATCACTTCAGGCAGCGGCGTACCTATAGAAGTGCGGATATGAAAAATGGGTGTATTGCCAATAATAGAATACAGGTAATTTTACTGATCTTCTACAATATTCTGTTATGTATAGTAGAATATTGGCAATGTTATATTCTATGATTGTCCTATGCTCCTATTCTCCTGCTGTAGTCTCAGAATAACCTCCCCACTACCTATGTCGAACACTAACCTCCCTCCACCTATGCTTTAACCACTTTACCTCCACCCGTACAGATTTCTCCGTCCCTTTTTCCATCCTTTTACCACCAGGGACGGAGAAATCCGTACTTCCCGCGCTCCCGCCACTGCCCGCGCTCCCGCTCGCTTATGCGCGCACTCCCGCTCGCATGCACGCCGCCGCCCGCTCGCTCGGAGATCAATGAACGGGAAAATCCATTCCCGTTCGTTGATCTAAGCCCCCGCAATGATTCGCTGCTTCTACGAGAAGCAGCGATCATTGTGAAGAAAAAAAAAAAGTTCCCAGCCTCTTTGTACTTCCTGCAAGCGTCCTTCCGGACGCTTGCAGGTCGCATAAATAAAATGTTACTGTGGCCATCTTGTGGCCAAATAGTAAAACTACACCCTAAAGCATTTTTCACATACAAATGCACTACTTTTACACAAAAAAATTAACTCATTACCTACCACACTCCCCAATTATTATTTTTTTGTAATAAAAAAATTATAAAAAAATTTACAATAAAAAAATTACATAAATAGTTACCTTAGGGACTGAACGTTTTAAATATTTATGTCAGGAGGGTACAACACTGTTACTTTATAAACTATGGGCTTGTAATTAGGGATGGACGCAAAACTGAAAAAAATGCACCTTTATTTCCAAATAAATATTAGCACCAAACATTGTGATAGGGACATAATTTGAACGGTTTTATAACCGGGACAAATGGGCAAATATATTTCATGGGTTTTAATTACAGTAGCATGCATTATTTAAAAACTATAATGGCCGAAAACTGAAAAATAATGAATTTTTTCCCACATTTTTCCTATTTTCCCATTAAAACATATTTAGAATAAAATAATTCTTGGCATAATGTCCCACCTAAAGAAAGCCTAATTGGTGGTGGAAAAAAACAAGATATAGTTCATTTCATTGTGATAAGTAATGATAAAGTTATAGACGAATGAATGGAAGGAGCGCTAGAAGGTGAAAATCGCTCTGGTGCTCAAGGGGTAAAACCCCTCAGTGGTGAAGTGGTTAAGCTCTGTATTAACAATCCAGTTTCCCAAACATTCGGCAGTCTGATCCGCTTGTTGTAATAGATAAAAAACGATTGTTTGGGCCCACCAACGGAAAAGAAAATGATAAGCAATCTGATCCAACTTAAAGAATCATTCCAAAATTCAGATCCATGGAACGATTGAGAGAATGATTGCTTGTCATCAATCGGCACCATCAAAGGCATCAGATCCAATTGATCATGTAGTCCAGTGTTTCTCAAACCTGTCCTCGTGACTCCCCTATGGTGCATGTTTTAGTGGGGTAATTAGTGTCTCAGCTACATGGAATCCACATAGCTGAGACACTAATTACCCCACCTGTGCATAGGCAAGGTTGCCTGCAAAACATGCACCATTGGGGAGTCATGAGGACAGGTTTGAGAAACACTGATGTAGTCCATTGTCCATGTGGTGAGGATTTCTACAAAGCTGTTCTCAAGTGCCTACTATGCCAAATTACTGGATGTAACCAGAAAAACAAGAATTTAACATGGGTACCTATGGCGGCACCTAATTTTAAAGACCGCAGATCGTAGCCAATTGTACTGCTTTAAAAGTAGAGCCACTCATTTGTGTGGCTTCACCTAATGTACTAAGTGATGCTGTTAGGACTCATAGCAACTGCATGGTCTACAATGGCTTTAGTTATGCCCCGACCGTTGGCACTCTGTACTCTATAGAACACAGATGGATACAAGATGTTGATTTTGCCTTACGTAAGACAAATAAGAACTTTTGATGGATGGACCTGGATGCCTTCTAAATAAAGTGGAAATGTTGTTGGGTTTGTAAATGAAAGAGCCATCATGTTTCATTCCTCAATGTAAACACCTATAAAACCTGCTCCTTCTAACGCCACACGTGATGTATTCCCCTCATATGCTGATATATTTGTAGCAGTGTGTGGCTCATTTCAGTGATAAAATGTTATTTAATATCTGTGTGACATGCCAAGTACATTTTGCTAGCAAGATCTATTGAGGGGAAAAGCATACTATGCAGACACATATAAAGTACTGCGAACGCGCTAAGGAAGAATTGATTTGCTAACTTGATCTTCCATCCTTTCCTCCAGAGCTGCCTTTAATAACCGCTTCTCAGGTCTCCTAGTTGCTCTTGATATATCTTTCCATGCAGGTGTGCATAATCAAAATGCTAATGAACATGCAAATGAGGCAAACCGAAATGCATATATTATAATAACATTTGGCAGAGACACTGTAGAAATGATGCTGTTTGCAGCATTTTGTCTTAAAAATGAAATTGTACATTCTGTTCTTTTTTTTTTCACAGCACTGCAAAAGATGCTTTAAAAAGGTATGAGTTGGCCACATTTGTGACAACAGTTTTAGATGGCCCTAAATAGCAAGGATAGTGACAAGCTTTCTCTGATCCCTAAAATTTGACATGACTCTTGACTCCTGCTCACTGTAAAGGGAGCTCCTTAAATAGTCAGAACAGAGCTAACAACATGGCACCACGGGGAGGAATAACAATTCCAAAACAATTGGCATTGCCAATTCCTTATGCTAATTAAATGATGATGTCAACTCCATATGTGTTTGCCATGTCTACCTCATTACATGTCTGTGTATGCCCTGCTTCTCTGCAGCCATCGTATTTACAGGTACGGACTTATTGCGCCAGCCTAATAAACATTTTACTGCTCAACCAGCCCCCTATAACAGCACACCTTCATAACATCGTGCTTCTTTGCTCCACCTCTTACTACCATCTTGGGTCCCTCAAAATATACAAACAACAACACTGCAAACACTACACACCTTTCCCCTTCCCAAACATCACTCCTATTCTTACAGCCTACTTATGAGCTCAATGTTATCTGTGCCATGCCCAGTGGGGTGGTTCTATTAAATACATATAAAATGTAGTGCTAGAGTTCAAATACGGTATAGTACATTCAAACACCCAAATACTCCTGACCACCGTTGTTCAGCACCCAAACGAGCAGACAGGGTCAGGAGGAGTTCACCATCCTGCATGTCACATTGTGCTTCATGTGACTCCGATACTTTGGCCTTCCAATTTGGAATCAGGAAGCATCATCGTCATATAAAGCGCAATGTGATATGCAGGGCAGTGAACTCCTGACCCTGTCGGCTCATTAGGGTGCTGAACAACGGTGGTCAGGAGTATTTGGGTTACTCTCATTCATTATACTGAATTCAAACACCAACACTAATAAAATGTGCCTGAACTTAGAATTTAAAGAAAACTAGATATGATTGCTAGAGATGTGAGAACGGTGGATTGGGGAGTACAGTCAATTTCCATAAACAAACTTAAAGGGATACTGTAGGGGGGTCGGGGGAAAAGGAGCTGAACTTACCCGGGGCTTCTAATGGTCCCCCGCAGACATCCTGTGTTGGTGCAGCCACTCACCGATGCTCTGGCCCCACCTCCAGTTCACTTCTGGAATTTCTGACTTTAAAGTCAGAAAACCACTGCGCCTGCGTTGCCGTGTCCTCGCTCCCGCCGATGTCACCAGGAGTGTATAGCAGAAGCCCAGTATGGTCTGTCCCTGCGCAGTACGCTCCTGGTGCCATCAGCGGGATCGAGGACACGGCAACGCAGGCAGAGTGGTTTTCTGACTTTAAAGTCAGAAATTTCAGAAGTGAACCGGAGGCGGGGCCAGAGCATCAGGGAGTGGCTGCGCCAACACAGGATGTCTGCGGGGGACCATTAGAAGCACCGGGTAAGTTCAGCTCATTTTCCCCAGACCCCCCTACAGTATCCCTTAACCACTTGCCGACCGCACACTCATACCGTGCGGCGGCAAAGTGGTAGCTGGAGGACCAGCGACGCAGATCTGCGTCGCCAGGTGCCTCCCTAATTAATCAGGAAAGGCCGCTCTTGCGAGCGCCCGTTTCCTGTCAGATCACGGAGCGGGTCTCCGTGAATAGCCTGCGAGCCGCTGATCGCGGCTCGCAGACTAAATGTAAACGTAGGAGACGAATGTCTCCTTTGTTTACATTGTACGGCGCTGCTGCGCAGCAGCGCCGTAAGGCAGATCGGCGATCCCCGGCCAATCAGCGGCCGGGGATCGCCGCCATGTGACAGGGGACAGCCTGTCACTGGCTGCACAGGACGGATAGCGTCCTGTGCAGCACCGATCACCGGGGGGAGCAGGTAGGAGAGGGAGGGGGGAATTTCGCCGCGGAGGGGGGCTTTGAGGTGCCCCCTTCCGCAACATGCCTGCAGACCGGAGCGATCAGACTCCCCCTGCACATCATCCCCATAGAGGGGAAAAAAGGGGGGCGATCTGATCGCTCTGAATGTAACATGATCTGTGCTGGGGGCTGCAGAGCCCACCCAGCACAGATCATAAAAAGTAGCGCTGGTCCTTAAGGGGGGGTAAAGGGTGGGTCCTCAAGTGGTTAAAGGTGGACCTGAACTTTTGCACTGGAAAGAAGGAAAACAGAGAAATGTACCCTGTATGTATTTAGAGCGTTTAGTCTGTTTAATTCCCCCTCATTTGTGTCTAATCACAATTTGTAATTTGGTCTCTCCCCTGTGACACATGACTGCCATGGCAGAGATGGCAGATACGCTCATTTGGAAGCAAAGGATGTTAACAACATGTCTGCTTCCATGAATCAGGAGTTTGAGTATTAACCCTTCCAGTAACTTGAAAGAAACACACACGCACGCACGCACGCACGCACGCACGCACGCACGCACACACACATACACACACACACACACACGTACTAGTTTCATGCTGAGTTTAATGCTTTAGACTATAGATGAAATTTGAATGTCATCTCACATTAGTAAGGTGCGGCTGGATCTAAAGAAAGCCTTCCAGGCCCCTGTAATCTTCAGCTGGGTCACCTTCTCTCTGCAGGTGTTTTTTGAATTTCAATTGAACAGAACTTCTCAATCACTGCAGTAATTTGGCTACATTAACTTTTTGACACTGACACTACTGCAACCTGACATACCACTGTCAATATATTACAAAGGTAACGCACCATGAATCAGGTAAGGCTGCAGCACTGTGGTTACATGGCTTTGTTGTAGTTGTTGTATCATGTAACTAATGCAGTGTTTGTAAGAGGGAGGAATAGAGGTCAGTACGGCCAGTGTACGTGCAGCCCGGGCTGCTGTGTCAGGCAGCATCTGTCCTCTTCTGTCACCCCTTTCTGTCCTCTCTCAGACCCCGGCCACCTCCAGCATGGAGATGACACCATTATGCTATGTGCCAGGAATATGCTTCGTATGCTGTAGGCTTGGTATTCAGCTTTCTGTATTTGAGCATAGGCAGCATATTATGATTTATATTTTCTAATATGTTTGTATTCTAATCTGTTTAGTATTGGAAATATCATATGTTCTGCATTATGTCTGTAATGGATGATTCGGTAGGCTGGCTCTAGATGCACTAGGAGTACTGCAAATAAAGTGAACATTTGTTTTGAAATATAGGTATTGTTGATTCCCTTTTGATAAATGCTAACTTCCCGTCTGCCATGATGATCCTTTGGCTGAAAGATAACCTAAACTGAAAATTAAAAGTCAAAATAAACATACACATGTCATACTTACATCCCATGTAGTGTCTCCTGCATCCCGTTTGTCCATTTGTGATCCGTGGAATTCTCTTTGAAAATGGCCATTACCCCATAACCGCTTCCTGGTCAGCATGACCCATAACAGCTTCCTGGTCCCTATGAGCCATAGGGAAACATGGACATTACCTTGCTCATCAGTTGTCCTTTCAGTTATAAATGACAGCACCCGGCATATAACTGACAGAAACATATATCTTTTAGTTCTGACAAATTCATGTTAGAACTGTAAGGAATCATTTTCAGAAGAAAATGGTGAACTTCTGAGGGGAACTTACTGTGAGGTAAGTATGTAATATTCATTAGCCAGTACATCATATCTTTATTTTAAATAATTTACTCAGTTCAGGTTCACTTTAATTTCTGAGTTACAAGCTTGACACAAGAATGCAGTCAATGTAGTCAGACTAAAGGAAGAACTAACTACCTGCATATTTGTTATACTTGTACAGCGCTTGGGCCAGAGGACCAGCATTCTACAGTTGTTCTGAAAGGAGCTGAGAACTCTTGTGATAAGCAGGAAGTCAGCAATGGCAGCCTCCATGTTTTTTCTCAGTAGATATTTCACTTTATGAGGATCGGTAATGTTGGTATGAAGTTTCATGCACAAGGCACAGGACCAGGTTTGCCACTGGGTAAAAGGAAACAATGTCCAATAAACACCCATAAGTGTTGAGCAGACATTTCTTCTTTTTTATTCTGGAGTGTCCAGTCTTGCACCACCAGGTACAGCTACACCAGTGGGGTGATGAAGGTGTTGAGAAGCACTACACACAAGGCAACACAGACAGTTTCCTGGGGACCAGAGAGATCAGGTGAGGCCATACCTACCTTAAGTGGGTGAGCTTTGGGGTCCATGCAAGGGCCTAACTAGAGGGGAGCAGTGCTTGCGATCACAGGGGAGCCCAGACCTGTGTGTGTGTGGGGGGGGGGCTCAACTACTAACCTTTTTTATGACACTTTAATGCTGGCCACAAAAGTGATGGAAAAGATGTTTCAAGGGGTCCAACACCTGGAGGGGCGCATGGCGGAATGAGATAAACGCTGAATGTCCTGAGGAAAAATCTGGTTTTGACGCAAAGCAGCGTTTTAAGGGCAGAAATCACATTGAATGCTAAATTGCAGGCCTAAAGTGCTTTAAAACATCTTGCATGTGTATACATCAATCAGGGAGTGTAATTAGAGTACTGCTTCACACTGACACACCAAAATCACTGTGTAACGCACCACAAACAGCTGTTTGTGTAGTGACGGCCGTGCTGGACTGGTTACGCACCATGGCCAGATTGCTCTCCCTCACTCAGTGATGTCAGGTAATGTCTGACTGCCTTATCAACTTTCGATAGTTCTTTCTCTACCATTGTTAAAGTTTACACCTATTTTTTTAAATACATGTTCTGCTTGCTGTTCAGTACTTGCAACGAGAATCTGTTATGGAGGGCAAGTCTGCCATTGTGAGTGACCACGGGTAATGGCCGGGAAATCAAGGTTTGATTCCGGTCCAGAGTGGGAGCCTAAGAAACAGCTACCACCACCACACATCAAAGGAAGGCAGCAGGCACGCTGTGGGCAAAAGGAGCAGAAACGGCTACCACCACACATCCAAGGAAGGCAGCAGGCATGGCATGCACGTCCCGAGGTAGTGACCAAAAATAACAATACAGGAGGACTTTCGAGGCCCTGCTGTATATAACACTGATTGACTTTAATACCTGTAATGAGAATCTGTTATGGAGGGCAAGTCTGCCATTCATTCAAGTGAAAGGTATGCACTGACTGCCAGGTATACTACAATGTGCAGTCACAGATGCAGTGAAAGGTATGCAGTGACTGCAAACAGCTGTTTGTGTAGTGACGGCCGTGCTAGACTGGTGCGCATCATGACGAGAGTGCAGGTGATGGCAGCTTTCCAGCCCATATGGTCGCCGGGCTGAGGTAGCTGAATGACAGAACAGTGACTGTCCAGCTGATCAAATTTGGTCTGTCCACAATGAAGCAATGACCTAATTATCTTTGGTGTGCCCCCCCCCTCCCCCCAAGACACTCATATAGCCGGCGGTCATTGCTTCATTGTGATGCGCAAGCCCCTTCACCGTGGCAAGGTAATGATCACGAAGGGGAATTTGCACATGTACATGCCTTTTGTTGTTGCAGCTGCAGTGCAGCAAGAAAAATTAGGCGGGCATGTACACACACCCAAAAAATTATTATAGTGGCCGCTGCTAGCAGTGGCCTTAAAAATTCAGGAATCCACCTGGAGTCCTGGACCCTGTTGGTGGTGGCGGAGAAGGGAGTCAAGTGACCTGCGGGCAGAGGTGCTGTGTGGGGAGCGACTTAGTCTTGGGGCAGGTAGTAGGCCTCCGGGATCCATGCCTCTTTCATTTTGATAAAGGTGAAGTACTGAACACTTTTGTGACTTAGGCGACTTCTCTTCTCAGTGACAATGCCTCTAGCTGCGCTGAAGGTTCTTTCTGATAGGACACTTGAGGCAGGGCAAGACAGAAGTTGAATGGCAAATTGGGACAGCTCTGGCCACAGGTCAAGCCTGCACACCCAGTACCCAAGGGTTTATCGCTGCTCACAGTGTCTACATCCACACTTAAGGCCAGGTAGTCAGCTACCTGCCGGTCCAGGCATTGGTGGAGGGTGGATCCGGAAGCGCTAAGGCGAGGCGTTGGACTAAAGAATGTCCGCTGCCTCCTCCTCCTCCTCCAAAGAACCACCTTCCTCATCATCCGAGTCTGACTCCTCTTTCCCACACGACTCTTCCTCTGCCTCCTCCCCCTCTGTGCTGCCGCAGGTGTTGAGGAAACATCTGGTTCTGATGAGAATTTTTCCCCCAACGCTTCCTCCCGTAACTGTTCCTCTTAATGCTCCTCCACAGCTTGATCCACCACTCTACGCACGGCACGCTCCAGGAAGTAAGCGTACGGGATCAAGTCGCTGATGGTGCCTTCACTGCGACTCACCAGGTTGGTCACCTCCTCAAACGGCCGCATGAGCCTGCATGAATTTCGCATCAGTATCCAGTTGTTGGGACATCCCCCGTCTTCCCAGATTGTGTCCTTCTACTGAAATTGTAGAGGTACTCGGTGATGGCTTTCTCCTGTTCTAGCAGGTGAGAGAACATAAGGAGGGTCGAATTCCAGCGAGTCAGGCTATCGCAAATGAGGCGTCTCACCGGCAACTTGTTTCCCCGCTGAATCTCGGCAAAGTGTGCTATGACCGTGTAAGACAGCCTGAAATGCCCACACAACTTCTTGGCCTGCTTCAGGACGTCCTCTAAGCCTGGGTACTTTGACACAAATCTTTGAATGACTAGATTCAACACATGTGCCATGCAGGGTACATGTGTTGGCTTTCCAAAATTCAACACGTAAATGGGATTGCTACCGTTGTCACACACCACGTTGCCGATCTCCAGCTGGTGCGGGGTCAGCCACTGATCCACCAGTTTGTTAAGAGCAGCCAGGCGAGCTGGTCCAATGTGACTCTCCACTTTGAGGCAAGACATGTCTAAGATGGCGTGACACCGTTGTACCTGGCATGCAGCATAGGCCCTGGGTAGCTGGGGCTGTGTAGCTGGAGAGGAGATTGCAGCACTAGTAGAGTTGAACTGCCACTCAGCCAAGGAGGAGGAGGATGACGACAGCGAAGAGGATGTAGCAGGAGGAAAGGAGGTAGCAGGGGGCCTGCCTGCAAGCCGAGGAGGTGTCACAAGTTGGTCCGCTGCACAGCCATGTACTCCCTGCTTGTCACCAGGTTGACCCAATGGGCTGTGTAAGTTATGTACCTGCCCAGACCGTACACACAGGTAGTAGTCACTGAATGTGCTGGGCCTGGCAGTGGTACACACAGTAGGAATTACCAAGGTTGTCTATGCAACACAAGTGTCAGTGGGACACACACACACAAAAAAATAGATCACAAGAACAAGATTAGCTCTCAAAAGAGCTGTTGTGGGGTGCTTTTTTTTAGCAAGAAGAATCAGCAAGGAGCAAGCTAAGAAGCCTACAAGAGCCTAACTAAGCTTTCCCTATGAGAGTCTGCAGCAGCTATCTCTTCACTAATTACTGCAGGCACACGAGTGAGTGAAAAGCCTGACGCTGCCTGCCTTTTATAAGGGGGGGGGGGGGGGCTCCAGGAGGGAGTGTATCCTAATTGGCTACAATGTGCCTGCTGACTGTGATGTAGAGGATCAAAGTTGCCCCTCATGATGCACTATGGGGGCGAACCGAACTTACGGAAAAGTTTGCGGTTCTCCGCGATTGCGAACCCCAGGAGTTCACCGGGAACCATTCGCCGGTGAACCGTTTGGTCCATCTCTATATGTCAGTACAAATGTAGTAAAGTTATAATAGACTGCGCTCATAAGTCCAATGGCAGCTTTAGCCCTTTTTGTTGATATTGGCTTCATTTACTGCTGTGAGGTAGCGATTACATCTTGCACAAAATGATTACCAAATAATATATTGAAGGGACAGGGTTAAGAGACCAGGCTGGGTGAGCAGGTTTTACAATTAGGAAAGGAAATAAAGAAGAAGAAGAAAGAGATATCTGGCAGGAACAAAATGAAGGGAAAAAGTACAGCAGCAGCAAAGAAATGTACGGGCCAACAGACCGACACATTATAAATAAAGCTTGCCATAAACGAGATATTTCCTGACTACTAATAGGCCAACAGTTCTTTCAGCCGAGCGACCATTGGGCAAATGGTGCCACAAATTTTACAGATTATTATCTGCAGGAAAGGACACTGTTGCACCATTTCAGCAAACAAAGATTCTTAACATCCTTTATTTCTAAAGTAACAATATAATACCTAGCTTGTGCATTAGCCATGTATCGATATACAAGGAAATTACATTCAGCACTGGCCAGCATTTCTGTAGACAAGTAAAGCTAACACAATGCCTTCACATTTATGATTGAATAATAGACAAATATGCAAGAAAAATAAGAGGTATGTTCCAATTCATCACAATATATAAACTAGTAAACAAAATGCACATCTATTAAAAATTATATATATATAATATACACATATACATATTGGGTGGTCCCCCCAGCTCCCCATAAATAAGTGAATGATGAAATACTTGGCACACAAGTCATTTGCTGGGTTTTGAAGTGATCTTGGCAAGAAAAAAAACTGTCCAGATGGTTGGATGAATGGCCCAATAGTGTCTGCATGGAATAACCAAGTATCATATCAATTGATCAATTGCATGTCCAAAAAGTCCAACACATAAAAAACTAAGGCATGCAAAAATGGAACAAACTCAAAATGATTAAAGATCAAGATAGATTGAGAATCTGATTACAGTTCTAATGGTCGTTACACATGGCCATTACTTATAAATACTGCTATGATATTTTCATTGGTATTTTAGCTCTCACACCTTGATGTGATAAGAGAACAGATGCTCTGATAAGAAGGATATGCTTCAAACAAAGTTATAACAATGTTAAAATGTATTAAAACAAAATAAACCCAACATCACTACAATAAACCACATTTTCTAGAGGTACTGTAATGCCTGGGGGTTATACTTTCTGACCACCCAGTGCAACAAGGCTAAAGGTGCGTACACACGTGCGACTATAGTCGTTTGAAACGATCATTCCCCGATCGTTCACCGATTTAAAAAAAAAACAACAACGATCATTAAGTCTAACGACGGACGAGCTAGATCGTTAAAAACAAACGATCTAGCTTGGCGGATTTTTACTAACGACGATTGTTTGCAAAAGTAGTACATCGTTGGAAACGGTCGTTCATACTAGGCTTGACATGCACATTTTGCTATTTCTCCATGAAACTTCTCATTTTTATGCGCAAGCGCAATAGTTGCTTTGCGTGATGTAACGTTCATTCTAACGATCAGATCGTTACACACATTTTAAAACTAACTTTACTTAGGTCGTTCTTTCATCAATTAAAAGTTCGTTCGTCGTTCTCAACGAACGATCGTTGTCGCATGTGTGTACATAGCATAAGTAGCTGGATAATGGAAGAGGCTCCACAGATGGACACAGGAGTAATGAACAAGGGAGCAAGATTGCTCAGAGCAACTGCAGAAGGAAGGAAGTGGAAAAACTACCTATAATTCGCCACCAGGGACAGAATCTGAGTAGAGAGGAGCAGCTAGCTATTAGAAATTTGTCTAACAATGACTCTTTTGTAATTAAGGAGGCGGACAAGGGAGGCAATGTTGTCTTGTGGTCCAAAGAGATGTATCTGCAGGAAGCATACAAACTTTTGAGGAACACCAACAACTACGTGACTTTACCTGGCAACCCCACGGAGTACTATAAGGTTTTATTGGATGACATTTTGACAAGAGCTCATAATGCAGGTACTATCTCTAAAAGAGAATTAGAATTTCTCACAGTCAAGCACCCAGTGATTCCAACTTTCTACTTGTTGCCTAAAGTACACAAGAATGCTACCTGTCCACCTGGTAGACCCATAGTGGCAGGAATTGGGGGATTAACTGCCCCCATCTGTGAATTTATTGATTTTTTTCTTGCAAAGACATGTTATCAGCCTAGATTCATATCTAAGGGATAGCTCCGACCTCCTGAAATCCCTCGACGGTTTGACTGTTATGCCGGGCACCCTGTTGGTTTCCTTTGATGTTGAATCTTTATACACCAATATTTCACACAGGTGGGCCTTACAGTCTATGGCCTATTTTCTTGGCATGGAAGGAAGCCAGCAGGGGGAGCTTAACCAACTGCTTCTTTGTCTTGCTGAATTTACACTAGGCCACAATTATTTTCTGTTTAATAGCACCTTCTATAAACAAGTATGCGGTGTAGCGATGGGCGCAAAATGCGCCCCTTCCATCGCTAACCTTTTTCTGGGCCTCTGGGAGCGAGAGATAGTATTTGGCCCAGCCATGGATAAATTCCAGCCATACATCATAGGTTGGCACCGTTTTATTGACGACGTGTTTATGTTGTGGGGGGGCTCAAAAGAACAATATCATCAGTTTCTCAATGCACTGAATCATAATGAAATGAATATCCATCTAACTGGGCATGTTTCTTCCACAGACATTGATTTTTTGGACATTAAAATTAAGATTGACACAGATGGCCATCTCAGTACGGATCTCTTCCGTAAACCAACATCGGTAAACTCCTTATTGCACTATCATAGTGCACACACAAAGTCATTACGTAACAATATACCAGTGGGGCAGTTCCTCCGCTTACGCCGCATTTGTTCTGATTTGGATGATTTCTCTATACAGGCACGGGGATTAACTGAACGCTTGAGGAACAGGGGCTATCCCAAAAGAGTCATCTCACAGGCTTACCAGAGGGCCAAGGATACTGAGAGATCTAGACTCCTCCATCAAGTTTCTAAACCTAACGATCAAATGGTAAGATTGAGCAGTACTTATAACAGCCAATGGAAGGATATATACCGCATTCTCAATAAATCTTGGCCAGCTTTGCTTTCAGACACCACGATTGCCAGATTTATTACACCTCAAGCTTCCATCACAGCGAAAAGGTGTCCAAGCCTCAAAGATAAACTGTGCTCGAGCCATTTCATTGAAGGGAGGAAAAGATGTAGAGGCCCCCTCAGAGGTAGTTACCCATGTGGGGAGTGTAATGTTTGTCAGTATATGCGACCTCGGCAGTCGATCTGCAACAGTGCAGGAACCAATGAATATAGACTAAATGGCTACGTTAATTGTAAAAGTAGGGGAATCGTTTATGCATTATTATGTCCTTGCAATAAGATATATGTGGGTCAAACTAAAAACATGCTGAAGACCAGGATACAACAACATCTTTCTAAGATCAGGTTGGCCGCACGTGACATATCAAACGGCCAAGTCCTCACATCTGTGGCGTCCCACTTTTGGTACTCCCATGGGGGGTCACCCATGGGGTTACGCATCATTGGTATTGAACAGATCAGACTAGACTTTAGAGGTGGGGATGTGGTTCAAAAGTTGCTTCAACATGAGGCTAGATGGATCCATCAACTGGGCAGTATGGCCCCTTTGGGCATCAATGAGGAGATTGATTGGTCGGGGTATTTGGGTTAAATTGGCCCTGGCATATGTGCCTTTTTTGTATCCTCTATGGTGCTCATTATCATATGTGTGTCTATAACATCCATTGATGGTGACTGTGTTTCTTTTCCATGCAGATTGTATCTAATGTTATGACCTATATATTATATGATGTGGACTCTCTTTAAAATGGACTTCCCCTATCGATGGACCTTATTTGAAGTCCCAGTGAACTGGACCTTGGTCTCTCAGGAGTTTTTTGGATTTGGACCAGATTCTGCGGCCGTTATGAGTCGGTTTGCGGTCGTTGAGCGTCGTTCAGACCCCTTGAATATGGAACTTTAATTTATGACTCCCCTTGGGACATGTACATCATATGGACGTTATAGACTCTGTCCCCTTTAATAGCACCTTCATATATGGGTGATGTGCCTATCCATATGTATAGTGTTGCTTTAATAATGTTCAGTGATAGTCTGATTTCCTTGTAAGGTATTGTATATATGATATGATGCATTTATGATTATTTTCAGGTTTATGTCTATATTTATTTTGCATGTCTGTCGCATGTGAACTATGTTCCTTGTAATTAAGGGATGTGCACGGACTCTCTTCGCTCTCTCTTCTGGAACTCTGGTCCATTGGTTCTTTGGTGGTTTCCTTCTGTGGGAGTTTCCCACTCTATTGGTCTCTTGGGTCTTTGTACTACTCACCTTGCGGCTTCCCTATTTCGCCGCTGCGCTCCAGCGTGGCTTCTGCTTCTTCCTCCTGGCTCGTCTCTGATACACACCGCCCGCTGTGACGTCACTTCCGGTTGACGCGCAGCGGGCTCCTATGTGCATGCACACCCTCTCTTCAGTGTTTAAACGCCGCTCTGGCGTACACAACTTGCGGTATCTTCTCTCCTTCAAAGCGGGGTGACGCCCACGGAACATGTGGGATAGTCCTGAGGGGTACCGACTCTTCCCTGCATCCAGCATCTGACTCAACTATTCCTACCTGGGGATAAGTATCTTTTTTCTCTGCACAGATTTTCCTCATTCCTCTTTGTATGCACCTATATCACAGGCTGCTCCAATAGTTATAGGTTTACTTGTTTGAAATGTAATTTTCATTTGATTTACTCAATGTATATTGTTTGCACTAGCACTGTTGCACTTTGGGGTACCACCCCCCTTTTTCTCTTCACCCCATTACTAAACACGGGTTCAAGTATTGGTGGGCTCTATGACAGATGCCCATCATGCTATTTATTTGATTCCAAACTACTATCAGGTGTTATTTGCTCTATTTTTCAGATGTTGGATTTATATATTATCATATGCATTGAATATTGATTTGTTACAGGGAACAGTCTTTGCCGTATATTTTAATTGTTTTTATTCATGTTGAATCCTACTATGTTCTTTAATACATTCTCATTGAAATTTTGAAATAAAGTATTTTGTATTTTTCAAGTGGTGCTTGTTATAAGGGCTTTCTTTTTTCTTCTCCATATATAACGACGATTGTTTGCAAAAGTAGTACATCGTTGAAAATGGTCGTTCATACTAGGCTTGACATGCACATTTTGCTATTTCTCCATGAAACTTCTCATTTATATGCACAAGCGCAATAGTTGCTTTACGTGATGTAACGTTCGTTCTAACGATCAGATCGTTACACACATTTTAAAACTAACTTTACTTAGGTCGTTCTTTCATCAATTAAAAGTTCGTTCGTCGTTCTCAACGAACGATCGTTGTCGCATGTGTGTACATAGCATAAGTAGCTGGATAATGGAAGAGGCTCCACAGATGGACACAGGAGTAATGAACAAGGGAGCAAGATTGCTCAGAGCAACTGCAGATCTGGGCCATCTATCAGGCTAGATGCTAAGTGATACAATACACAACAGACGTAGTCGGTAACAGGCTTGGGCCATACACGTTTATTCAGATTTCAGTCGTATTGGAAGGATTAGGCAGATTCGTAGTCGAGAGGCAGGCAAAGGTCAGTACACAATACAATATACAATATTACAAATAATACAATACTGAATGACTAGAGTACATATATATTGTGCTGATGTGCAATATATGAAATGCAGCTCTCAAATAACTCACTAGCTAAAGCACAAGTAATGACAATTAACAACAGACAACAGACAGACGGAATGCTAAGCCAATCTAGTCACTGTTTCAGCGACGGCAACATTCACACTGAGACAG
This sequence comes from Hyperolius riggenbachi, assembly GCF_040937935.1. NCBI lineage: Eukaryota > Metazoa > Chordata > Amphibia > Anura > Hyperoliidae > Hyperolius > Hyperolius riggenbachi. Next base: position 107,925,062 of record NC_090652.1, read on the forward strand.
TCAAGACTAACAGGTAGGAGCGAAACTAATGGCAACCGCTGCTATAGTTCATCCTCAAGAACAAGGCAAGAACAAGGCTAGAAGGAATACTACCAGTCACCAACGTGGTGCTGGCAGAATCCAAATTATCAGGCTCAGAAGGACTTCACTGACCCCCGCAGGTCAGCAAACGTCCAGCAGACATGAAAATACAGAGCAAGGCATTATACATTTTTACAATAACAACTTTCACAGCATAGACCCAACGACAACTCAGAGAGCTGAACACTATGTCGGGCGGAGTCTGTAATGGGAGGCAGACTTTTATGCCGGCATCAGCCAATGGATGCAGGCATGCACATTTCCACACAGCCGAATGGTAATTATTCAATCCTGAGCTGGCTTGATAACCATTTGCTAGCTGAAAGACTATCATAACAAATGCATGCAGAAACATGCAACAACATGCATGCAGGAAATACATGTAGTTCAACTGCAGCAAACCATTGAAGGAATCCTCACAACATCCTGAACTGCTCTGAACTGCAGAGTGATTGCAAATGACATTAAGACTTACTGCGAAATCTGCAACCGAATGCAAGCAGACAAATCAGAACTGCCCAGTTGCAGCTGCAGCGACAGAACATGCTACAGGAGAGATTCTGACAGGTACCAAATACAGCACCACACCAACTACAGTGTTAAAGAGAAACCGAGGTGGGTTTGAAGAATATTATCTGCATACAGATGCTGGATCTGCCTATACAGCTCAGCCTCTGTTGCTATCCCAAACCCCCCTAAGGTCCCCCTGCACTCTGCAATCCCTCATAAATCACAGCCGTGCTGTGAGGCTGTGTTTACCTCTATAGTGTCAGTCTGCTGCTCTCCCCGCCTCCTGCAGAACTCCAGTGCCCGCCTGCATCCCTTCCCTCCCTGCTGATTGGAGGGAAGGGACGGGGGCAGGGACCGGAGCTATGCAGGAGGCGGGGGAGCAGCTGAGACTGACACTACAGATGTAAACACAGCCTCACAGCACGGCTGTGATTTATGAGGGATTGCAGAGTGCAGGGGGACCTTAGTGGGGTTTAAGATAGCAACAGAGGCTGGGCTGTATAGGCAGATCCAGCCTCTGTATGCAGATAACATTCTTTAAACACACCTCAGGTTCTCTTTAAAGTAAAAAGATGATGGAGTCTCAAGTCCTATCTTGTTAGTTGAGGGAAGAGAAAAAGGTGCCTTAGTTCTGTAACATTAATATGACCTCAAAGTAGCACTCTGTACACTGAGGCTGACTTTACCAGTCATTCTGCTCAGCAGCTCCACCTACTAGCTCAAAGGTGTAAATGCAAGATACTGATATCTAATATTTAACACATATCTCATTATTTAAGTCCAAGAAAAACAAGTGCCCCAGGCCTATTCCCAGATCATTGAAAAACAAGCAGGGCAGATAAAAATGGTTGTAAAAATACTGAAATCTACTGAAGGATGAACTCCATTGTAACAAAACATCCGAAAATTATCTTTATAGTCCCAACAGTTTCTAATCCAAAATCACTTGAAAAAGTAGGGAAATGTAGGAGGTGTGGTGTCTGTGCGGTTTGTGATGCCACCAGATGCAAAAGAGAGGTGTATGGGATCAAATCCAACTCCAATGGTAGCCTTTTTCCCAGTTAAAAGCAGATTCATGTGTTCCACAAAAGGTTATAGTTGATCAGCTGCCCATGTGGGCCAAACCAAAAGGACTCTGGAGAAAATATTAAGGGAGAATCCCTACAATATTGGCAAGGGTTATGAAAAACACCACCTGTCAGCACACTGCAAAAAGTTCCATAACTGCCCTCTGGGGTGGTTACAATTTTTGCGAGTGAACAAAGTGGAAAAAGACTGGAGAGAGGGTGATCATATTAAGAAACTCTCTCTAGGACTGAATCCCTGTGGATATACCAAGTTGACACTATGATCCCTCCAGGGTCTAAACTGTGAATTAGAATTTTATGTTGTCTTTAATTTATGAATGGAATATTAGTTTTAAAAAAATTATATATATATATTTATATTCAAGTTGCCTCTATTGTTAGACATTCGATGTGTATTAGGAAGATTCTTCAGTTTACATGGCTATTATAAGCAATTCAGCATAGCAGAAATCAATTTACTAGAAGGAGAGGATAATGGCTGAGCTGAAAGGAGTACAGAAATGGAGGCAGAACTGATGAAGCTCACATAGGAGGATGAGAACAACCCACTGGACACCTCTGATGAAGACGAGGGGCAATCCCTTCGAAACGTAAGCCTCGCTTGGCTCTTGTGAGAGTGAGGTCACTCATTCAAGCTAGCAGACGTTCTCCCTCCATCAACTAGCGGCGCTGTGACCACTGGACTTACTGCACAGACACGGTTTGAAAGTTCCAGCACACCACACAGTGCATCTCCCCGCGAAGGTATTGCAACCTTTACATACTGGCTGCATCTATTTGTTTGCTTTGCTCAGCAGACCTATACAACCATATGCATGGAACATATTAGCTACTATACTGAAGTAACTCTGCAGTGTTTTGCATGCACATTCATGCACAGCAATTAACCCTCTGGGGGATAATCCCGAGCTGAGCTCGGGGTAAGCCGCCACAGAGGATTTCTCAGGCCCTGGTGGGCCGATTTGCATAATTTTTTTTTGTTGCACGCAGCTAGCACTTTGCTAGCTGCGTGTATATACTGATCGCTGCCGCTCCGCGCTGATTCGCCGCTACCCGCCGTGCCGCGCCGCTCCCCCCCCCCAAGACCCCGTGCGCAGCCTGGCCAATCAGTGCCAGGCAGCGCTGAGGGGTGGATCGGGACTCCCTCTGACGTCACGACGTCATTGACGTCGATGACGTCATCCCGATCGTCGCCATGGCGACGGGGGAAGCCAAACAGGAAATCCCGTTCTGAAGGGGATTTCCTGGTTGTTTTGATTGCCGGAGGCGATCGGAGGGGGTGGGGGGATGCTGCTGCACAGCGGCTATCATGTAGCGAGCCCTGGGCTCGCTACATGATTTAAAAAATAAAAAAATTTAAAAAATAGTGCTGCGCCACCTCCTGGGCGATATAATTGTATCCCCCAGGAGGTTAAGGAGACTTGCTTTTGCAGAATCCAAGCTAAATGGGTCTCAGAGAAACCTGGCCACTCATTTACAACCTATTTGCACTGGCATTGCAGAATATATTGGCCACTAACTGAAATAACTCTGCAGCCAGGGATGCTCATCCGGATTCCAGATATCCAGGTAACCCAGATATCCGAACTTTTTTATGCTATCTGATTCAAATTCAGATTTCGGATTTTAAAAAAAAATCTGGATAGCTATCTGCGGATATTTGGATGCATAACACGGATATCCGCGGATATTGCAGATATCCGGATCCGAAACCAATTGAAAATCAAATCTCCCTCCCTCCTCCTCCTCCTCCTCCTCCATGGATCTTGTCTTCCAGGGATTTTTAGGGTCTCAAAAGCAAGCTCACATACATTGGCCAGGAATCAAACCCAGGTCAATTGCTTGGAAGGCAGCTATGCTCACCACTATACCACCAACACTACATGCTAAAGCCAGCCTAACATGTACCATTACGATATACCCAAGAGAAAAATGAGCTTGCTTATTTGCCTAATTTGCTAGATGAAAGCAGTGGGACACATGGTGATACTGCTTACAGGCTTCAATTCAGGACTTCAGATAGATCATGTGCCCCCCTGGATGATGCTGTTGTAACACACACAGCAAAGGACAGCAATTTGAAGTCTGGAAGATTCCAGGGCAAGGGTGGGAAGGATGAAATACTAGGTGGCCATGCAACCATTCCTGCTAACCTAAAGCTTACTTGTGTCTTACAACACATTGGCTTAAGACTTTACCAAATCCAATGCTCCAATATGGGGAAGCTTCTCTGTTTGCGGTTTGCTGTTTTTTGTTTTTTTTAAGTGTGGTGTCACAGTTCACTCATCTCTTCAACTACAAGAAAGGCCCAGGAGTAGTCTTAGCTACCGTAATATCTATGTTACGGCAGGGACCTTATTACACTGTCTCTTACAGGGCTATGGAAACCGTTTTGCAGCACATGCGATAAAGTGAGGTGCAAAAATGAAATCATGCCTAGTAGAGGATGGTTTCAATCCATCAACCTCTGGGTTATGGGCCCAGCACAATTCCACTGCGCCACTCTGCTTACATTTGTGTACAATCTTCAATTTTAAGAAGGGTACATTAGTTGAAATAGTTACACTACAATATATGTTACAGCAAGGCCCTAATGACACTTTTTCTTAAGGGGCTATGGCCGCCGATTGGCCCATGTGGTAAAGCAAGGTGTAAAAACCAAAGTACACCTAGCAGAGGATGGTTTTGATCCATCAACCTCTGTCTGGGTTATGGGCCCAGCACGCTTCCGCTGCACCACTCTGCTGCCACACAGTGAGTGCTTCATTGTAGGAAAAAGTGGCGTTAAACTTCTTGGAGCAGACATACATCCCCATAAAATAATTTAGCAGCAACTGCATGCACAGTCTCTGTGGTGCAATCGGTTAGCGCATTCGGCTGTTAACCGAAAGGTTGGTGGTTCAAACCCATCCAGGGACGGCTTTCTATGATCCTTTCATGATGACAAAGGCCAGAATGAAGTAGGCAAAGGAGTTCCCATTTTTCCGTATGGCTAAGCGATCTCACTCACTGTACGGCAGCAGAGTGGTGCAGCAGAAGTGTGCTGAGCCCATAACCCAGAGGTTGATGGATCGAAACCATCCTCTGCTAGGTGTACTTTGTTTTTTACAGCTTGCTTTACCACATGGGCCAATCGGCGGCCATAGCCCTTTAAGAGAAAGCGTTATTAGGGCCTTGCTGTAACATAGATTGTAGTGTAACTATTTCAACTAATGTACCCTTCTTAAACTTGAAGATTGTATACAAATGTAAGCATGTAAGCAGAGTGGTGCAGTGGAAGTGTGCTGGGCCCATAACCCAGAGGTTGATGGATCGAAACCATCCTCTGCTTGGCATGATTTCATTTTTGCACCTCGCTTTATCGCATGGGCAAAATGGTTTCCATAGCCTTGTAAGAGAAAGTGTAATAAGGGCCCTGCCATAACATAGATATTACGGTAGCTAAGACTACTCCTGGGCTTCTTTTGTAGTTGAAGAGATGAGTGAACTGTGACACCACACTACACCACTTCGATAGCGGCCTTAAGCTCATCCAGAGTGTTGGGTCTTGCGTCTCTCAACTTTCTCTTCACAATATCCCACAGATTTTCTATGGGGTTCAGGTCAGGAGAGTTGGCAGGCCAATTGAGCACAGTAATACCATGGTCAGTAAACCATTTACCAGTGGTTTTGGCACTGTGAGCAGGTGCCAGGTCATGCTGAAAAATGAAATCTTCATCTCCATAAAGCTTTTCAGCAGATGGAAGCATGAAGTGCTCCAAAATCTCCTGATAGGTAGTTGCATTGACCCTGCCCTTGATAAAACACAGTGGACCAACACCAGCAGCTGACATGGCACCCCAGACCATCACAGACTGTGGGTACTTGACACTGGACTTCAGGTATTTTGGCATTTCCCTCTCCCCAGTCTTCCTCCAGACTCTGGCACCTTGATTTCCGAATGACATGTAAAAGTTGCTTTCATCCGAAAAAAGTACTTTGGACCACTGAGCAACAGTCCAGTGCTGCTTCTCTGTAGCCCAGGTCAGGCGCTTCTGCCTCTGTTTCTGTTTCAAAAGTGGGTTCATGCTTCCATCTGCTGAAAAGCTTTATGGAGATGAAGATTTCATTTTTCAGCATGACCTGGCACCTGCTCACAGTGCCAAAACCACTGGTAAATGATTTACTGACCATGGTATTACTGTGCTCAATTGGCCTGCCAACTCTCCTGACCTGAACCCCATAGAGAATCTGTGGGATATTGTGAAGACAAAGTTAAGAGACGCAAGACCCAACACTCTGGATGAGCTTAATGCCGCTATCGAAGCATCCTGGGCCTCCATAACACCAGAGCAGTGCCACGGGCTGATTGCCTCCATGCCACGCCGCATTGAAGCAGTCATTTCTGCAATAGGATTCCCGACCAAGTATTGAGTGCATAACTGAACATAATTATTTGAAGGTTGACTTTTTTTGTTTTAAAAACACTTTTCTTTTATTGGTCGGATGAAATATGCTAATTTTTTGAGATAGGAAATTTGGGTTTTCATGAGCTGTATGCCAAAATCATCAATATTAAAACAATAGAAGGCTTGAACTACTTCAGTTGTGTGTATTTGAATCTAAAATATATGAAAGTCTAAAGTTTATCAGTACATTACAGAAACTAATGAACTTTATCACAATATGCTAATTTTTTTTTAGAAGATCCTGTATGTCTCTTTAATTCCCCATCTGCAGCAGTTCTTTCAGGATTCTGAGAGTGCTGTCTGAATTTTGGAACAGCATGCCGGAATTTCCAAGATTTTTTGTTTTTGTAAATGTTAGCCCTGAGCATGAGAACAGTGCCAGAGCTTAGACTCTGTGCTTGTAGGATACCTATTTCTGGAACACTGGCAGCCATCAGGCAGGCTTCAACCTGTAGCAGTTCACTGAAAAATGTGCGCTTGGCAAAAAAAAGTTCGGCTTGTCTGTGGAGAAAGGTGAAATGAATGACACAACATGGGAGAAGTCCATTTTTCACAGCGTACTTAAATTGCCTTTATAAAGCTACAATCTTGTTCAGATTATTGATTCATTTCAGAGGCTCCGATTTATCAAGTCATGGCAAGTTCGGAAACCCGTGGCTGCAATTTGCATTGTTTTGGGAATTTGGGAATGCAGATGCACAGGGGATGAAAGAAAATGAAAGAAAAGGAAACATCTGAAGCTGGTTACACAAGAGGCTACCCTGGCCAGGCCTGTGCTGACACTGGGGCATTATTGATCAATTTCATGAAGAGAAGGAGATTTTAGACAGATACCATCAAAGTGATCAAGCTTGCCTACAATCAGTCAGGGCCCCAGCTCCCTATTGGGCCTCCTTAATTCTCAGAGGAAGCAGTCAGCTTCTAGTGATTCCCTGAGTGAACTTTGCCATAGGCAGCACTCTTCAAAGCATTGGACTGTCTATAGGTTTATATCACAGTCATGTTTTGCTGACAGAGATCACATTGGAGATGTTCTACACATCACAGAGCTTCTATTTCCTGGTGGAATTCAGAAAACAGGAGATTGGTGTGGGCTGGAATCTTTTTAATCGTTCCTTTAGTGAGCACCTCCCCTAAATTCAACTTACTGTCATAGAGCTTTTCAAATAGTCATGCTTGCGCTTTTGTGAATGCTTTAAAAAAAAAATATTGCATCAATACTGTCTTGTGGGTGGAAAATTATTAGTCATTATGTCAGTTCCATTGCCGGGCACTAAATGTGCCTCCCACCACACTGTGCATGCGTGGACACGGCTGCGGCCCTGCACATTTGCACTACGGACACAGGCGGCACACACGGATGCAGACACCTGCCATTTTATTACTATAGATTACTTTGTAAACTGGTAAATTAGTCATTGGGATTCCTTGCCATTTCACAATTGCCCCATTTATGTGATGCTATAATCCTTGACCTTTCTACCACCCATCTTCCATGGCTGAGCAGCTGCATCCAAGCCTTACATCACCAAATGCCATGCAAATCATTTGATGTAGTGCTGTAAAGCATGCCCCCACTGGACTAGAGAAGTGGAGATGTTTCTCTGTCTGGCAATCAGAGGGTGGAGACTGGTTTTAGTGGATGCCAAGAGAATGGTATTTGACTGTACCGTACCAGGTTTAAAGTTTGGTAGAGGGGGTTATGGTGTTGGGTTGTTCTCCAGTTGTTAGGTTTGGCCCCTTAATCCCAGTGAAAGGAACTCTGAATGCTTCAGGATACCAAGGCATTTTAGAAAATTTCATGCTCTGAACTCTGGGAACAATTTGGGGATGGCGCCTTTGTGTTTAACATAACGGCACACCAGTGCACAAAGCAATGTCTATAAAGACATGCAAGAGGGGTAAAGAGGTGCCCACATGTAGATTAAATTATTAAAAACAATAAAATAATGGTGAAGAGGTGGCTTACCTCAGAGAAGACTTGATCAAATGATCTTCAAAAACTTATCTGTAAAAGGCTGTCAACGCATTTTGTGAGGCGGAATGCACACTTCCTCAGGTTAGTAACAGTGCCAATTACAGAAAGAGATGAGTATTGAGTGTGGAGTATCAAGAAGCACTCAATACTCAGCTTATTTTAAAAAAAAAACTATAAACACTCCCCTAAACCTTGTGGCACAGTAGAAGCAAGTAGAGTGTTAGTCATCAGTAAAAGCAAGACATTTCGAATCAGGTTGACTCCATGTATTGCCTAACCTAGAGGAAAACAAAAAGTTAAGTTTGTAATACAGGAACAACATCTGAAGAAGGTTTATTAGTGGAAAGCTTACTTTTTGTTTTCCTCCAAGTTGGCCAATAAATGGTATCATTGTGATTCAAAACCTCTTGCTAAACCTTGTGAGAAGCCTTGCCAGAAGAGCTGAAGCTGGTATAGCTGCAAAAGGTTTGCCAACTCCTTAATAAAGCCTATGGATTAAGAATGGGATGTCATTAAGGTTCATGTATGTGTGAGAGCTTAATTCCATTCTGAGACCCTTTTTTGGACTTTTATTGCTGCCTGTGTCCTCATCTGTGAACATTTCCACCTCTTCCTTTTTAGGAAAGAAGTGGGGAAACCTCTCCATGAGTGACAGAGATGGCAACAAGTAAAACATTTTTATAGCCGGCAGTAAATTAATGTTAGTGCAGCTCGGGGAACGTGTTGCAGAAATGTTAATTTACTGCACGGCAGTGGGAAGGGGTTAACCTCATTAACTGGAATAAAAAAAATAGGCAAACAATCAGGATAATGTTGCACTTGTTTTCAAGATGAAATGTAGGAAAATAAATAAATGACGCTTTGTTCAAATAAATAGGATTCTGCGTGGAAGGCATATTTGCAAAGCATATGTGGAATATTCCAGGCATATTTTTCTCCCTTTGAGACTTCTTAAGGGCATACTAAAATAAGGCAGAAAAAAAAATCCAACACCTCTCTGGGGGAATCGAGTTTATCGTTAATAATCGACTGCTAAAAGGGTAACATCTGTTTTGGACAAATTGTAATGAGATTTAATCCCCAGGTGGGGAATACTATGTTGTAATGAATGAATTGCTCTGCATCTGAATAGTTTTAATTTTTGTTTTGGCAGAAAGAGCTGTTTTTTTCTAACATCAGGCATCTTTTAGCCAGCTCACTTTGTTTAATGATTGCTATTAATTTTCCGAGTGGCAGATGGATTTTAGCCGAGTGGAGTTTGCAGAGAAAATGTTAGCCTTAGGTAGTTATGATACTTATGTGCGCGAGGCCCTTTAGACTTTTCTCAGTAGGCTCCCATCAAATAATGGGAAAATCAGATCTGTTCCTAAATTGCTATCAGCAACCTGCTGCATATAAACAATGCAGAACTGGCTACCGGGTTCCTACTTGTTGTGAACACTCAGCCCAATATGGGCTCGGCTAAAGAGCCGCATGTCAATGACAAACCAAGGTTTCCGGTAGCTAAGAACTTTTCCTTTCAGCCGTTTGTTTTTACATTCACAGCACACAGTCTTCCATGTAAATCGAATAAGATGCAATGAGGAACAGAGCCCTTGCCGAGAGCAACCAGCGGACCTATTGTAAAAATTCACCCTTCATATGACTCAGTAGGGTACGTGTCAGCAGAACCCAACATTATTATTTGTGATGGAAAAAAAAACCTTATCTGGATACAGATTAAATAGGTTATGTTTCCAAGATTTTTAATGTAATTAACAGAACAAATTAAGCAGAACACTGTGATAATTATTATTATTATTATTACTAAAAGACTAATACTGCTAACCTAATCTAACATCGACAAGAGATCATCTGGTCTATGAAAAGGCATGAGCATTGGGAGTATTCTGCTACTGTAGACAAAATATGGGGTTAGAGAACACCAGATAGCAAAAGTGATCCTGCAGACCTGGACCAGATTTGTTAAAAATTGCCTTCTATTAGTGGGCTAAAGTTCAGAACTTTCACCTGAGTCATATCAGACCAGTCATGGTGTTTCAATGGGTTTCTTGGTTTGGAGACTAAACTATGAACTTTCCTGCCCTACCATGTCATGCCAGTTGCTCCCTATGCCACTACACTGACTGTACCTGCCATGCCCTCTTTGGTAATAAGCCCTTCTGACCCCCTGGTGATGTCACTGCCTGACCTCTGCACCAAATTCCAGACAAGGTAGAAACTAAAGTGGTAGAGATTTGGTATTTGTGTCCATAAAAGGATTCTCTCTCATTGTTTCTGATCATGGGGGCTTTGTATAGCTCTGTTTATGAAAGCAGCCAGTGCTGTTTAGGTAGTCAGGCTGTGTACTGTGCAGACTTACTATGAGGTAGTTACATAGTAATCCAACAGCAGCAGTGGATAACAGGCTCTTCATACAGTAGCATCTTAATTCTGGCTTATTTATACATAATGCTGCAATGTGAAGAGCTGTTTGTCCTCATCCTACTGGCTCTGAACACAACAGGTAGGTATATGCAGTGATGGGTATTACAAAGTGCACCTGTTACACACAGACAGGTAGCGGACAGGCACAGTGACACTGCATGCGCTCAGCTCACGTAGGTGGGTGGGTGCACAGTGAACAACAGGTAGGTGTATATGCAGTGATGGGTAATGGTGCACCTGTCACACACACAGGTAGTCACTAAATGTGCTGGGCCTGGCAGTGGCACACACAGTATGAATTATCAAGGCTGTCTATGTCACAAGTGTCAGTGGGACACACAGAAAAAAAATAGATTACAAGAACAAGATTAGCTCTCAAAAGAGCTGTTTTGGGGTGCTATTTTAGCAATAAGAATCAGCAAGGAGCAAGCTAAGTAGCCTACAAGAGCCTAACTAATCTTTCCCTATGAGAGTCTGCAGCAGCTGTCCCTTCTCTATTTACTGCAGGCACACGAGTGAGTAAAATGTCCGGCGATGCCTGCCTTTCATAAAGGGGGAGTGGCTCCAGGAGGAAGTGTAGCCTGATTGGCTACAATGTGCCTGTTAACTTTGATGTAGAGGGTCAAAGTTGACCCTAATAGTGCACTATGGGGGCGAATCGAACTTCCGGTAAAGTTCTCCGTGATCGCAAACCCCCGGAAGTTCGCCTGGAACTGTTCGCCAGCAAACCGTTTGGGCCATCTCTAACTGGCTTCTGAATTGGGTTACATGAAATTTTAAATATTGTGACTTGGTTGACCAATGGGATTGCGAGGGATCATGCAATCACCTCACAGTGCAAATGCCAGAGGTTGATTGGAATTCAGCTTACTGAGGGTGTGGGGGTGTGAGTGGGGGGGGACTGTGTGTGTGTGTGTGGGGGGGGGGGGACTGTGTGTGTGTGTGTGTGGTGTGTGTGTGGTGTGTGTGTGTGTGTGTGGGGGGGCTGTGTGTGTGTGTGTGTGTGTGTGTGTACTTTTCACCTTTAAAATATTCGTACACCTGTGAATGTGTATGAGCATTTGCATGTGAGTGTGTGAAAGGGTTAACTGACTGTCAACAGCAGAAAGAGAACTTTGCATGGGGAAAATCAGAATTGCTAATTTACCTGGAAGTTTCTGAAACTGATTGGCTCTGTATAAGGTTCAGGCTCTGCTGGTGCAAATTCTGGTTCTATTAGAACTGTGATCTGCATATACCGGTAACTCAATTGTTTATTTCAATACCATTTCTAACAATAAACCAGTTCAGTTAAGCACTAGGGCCTGAATTTTACTATACTCCGGCCTGTTCCGCCCAGCAATATTGACGACAGTTAATGAGGTGCATTTTTTTTTGGCTTGCTCACCAAAATAACTTCCTGTTGATTTGGATCAGTCCAATCCCAAGGTCCATACAATTTGCAAAAAATGTGCATACAGGGTGGACAGCAGCTTCTATGATGCACTGCAGCACCATATACAGCAGCTTCTATTGTGAACTGCAACAACATGGGCAGCATCTTCTATTGTGAACTGCAGCACCATAGACAGCAGCTTTTATAATGCATTGCAGTACCATGGACAGCAGCTTCTACAATACAGCACCATAGACAGCAGCTTCTATTATGCAATGCAGCACTATAGACAACAGCTTCTATAATGCATTGAAGCACTATAGAGGGCAGCTTCTATAATACAACAGCTTCTACAGTGCCCTGCAGCACCAAGGACAGCAGCTTCTACAATTCAGCAACATAGACAGCAGCTTCTATAATGCACTGCAGAACCATGGACAGCAGCTTCCACAATACACTACAGCAGCTTCTATTATGCACTGCAGCACCATAGACAGCAGCTTCTATAGTACCCTGCAGCACCAAGGACAGCAGCTTCTATTATACTATGCAATACCATAGACAGCAGCTGCTATAGTACCCTGCAGCACCAAGGACAGCAGCTTCTATTATGCACTGCAGCACCAAGGACAGCAGCTTCTATTATGCAATACAGCACTATAGCCAGCAGCTTCTATAATGCACTGCAGCACCATGGAAATCAGCTTCCATTAGCCAAGCAGCTTATTTTATGCAATGCAGCCCCATGAAGAGCAGATTCTATTGTGAACTGCAGCACAATGGACAGGAGCTTCTGTTATGCAACGCAGCACCATGGATATGGAGATGGTGCAGGGGTCCCCACCCCCGGTCCGTTGCCCACTGCTGGGCCACAGGATGTGCTGAGCAGGGCTGTGCTCATCTGACTTTGCATTGCACGGAAGCTGCAAGTAGCGAGTGAGTCACTGAACTCGGCAGGATACTAGGAAAGCAGAGCAGTCTGCAACCATTGTTACTGCTGCCACCTGGTGTCTGTAATTTGCATTGCAGTATGCTTTCTGTCTGTGCAGACACTGGGTGGCAGCAGTGAGGATGACTGGGACGCTCTGCTCTATTACCAGCCACAGAGGCTACACAGAGGTGAGCACTGAGCAGCTTTTGCAGGAAGAATGGAAGGCTTTTAGGGAAGAAAGTGAGTGTGGGGAGGAGGGAAGGGTTGTGGGGTGGGAAAAAGCTGGAGATGACTGTGCCAGTAGACAGGGAAGCCCAGACAGTACGTCCCTCTCTTTCACCACCTGGCTGTCACACCAAATGTACCTTGTGCTGGTGGGTTGTACAGCAGAGCATCTTTCCAAATTGCTGAGGGTGATGATGTTGGTAGTTGGGTAGGGATGGTGCTGCCAGGACTTCTTTATGTAATGACAATGACACCCGCCACCCCCTTTCCGATCACTCACACGCACCACCGGTCCATGGTAAAATTTCCAGATGCTCAATCGGTCCTTGGGGCAAAAATGGTTAGGGACCACTGGTCTATGGGATTATAAGTCCAGTTTACATGCAGCTCAATACCAGCTTGAAACTGGACCATATTTTACTTCCTGCTGACATTTGCATGACATTTACAGCTTCTAATACATAGTTCAAGCCCAAAATGAAACAAAGAAAATGCTAAGAATAGGTTGATAGGTGAATATACAGTGTACAGAAGGGGTGGACAAAATAACATTTGTATGAGTGAAATGTACATTCAAGTGCACTACAGCCTGTATTCTGCCTTCTGTAGATTCAGCTGGTGGATGGGTCAGTGGGGTATGACCATGTGGGTCAGTTGGGTGTGACAAAGAGTGACAAACAATAGAAGTCAGACTATATTTCCCAGTACTACAGTGGAAGGAATGTGGCTGAAAGTGGTGACAACAGTAGTAATAGAGGCAATGACTAGGGAGGAGCATGGGATTGGTTTGCACATGTGTATGTTTACTTTTACAGTTCACTGCTGACCTCATCCATATTCCGGGTTTTTTTTAAGCAAGGCGGGAGCACACTAGAGCATTTCTATCCACTTTTCGGCAACACATCAATGTTACAGATCCTGAAAAGTGGGCACAAGAGCATTTGTGTATTCAGGCCCTTAGTGAAGGGCGAGAGCTGGTGTCAAGTCACTTTGCTGGCCAGACAGTGCTAGTTGTATCTGTACGGATAGAGGTACAGCTATAAAGCAGATTTTCAAACTTGAAAATTCAGTTCCAAAAATAACAGAATTTACACTAAACAATGTGTGCTTTCATAATTGAACAACTTTATTTTAGAGTTAAGCTGGGCTTTCCTTTCATCACCTCCGATAGCAGTTCCTTACACTCTGCTCAGTACTGTAGACAGCAGCTTGCAGGGTGTGCTTTGGTTCAGAACCATGCACAACAGCTTCTAGCACACATTTTAGTGTATAAGGATTTCATAGAAACTTAAAACACTGAAATATTTACGCTTACTTTCAAAAGAGTTTCATCTGCAAACCTTATATGTAACAATAAAGCGACATGAACAGTTTTTTTTTAAATCTTTTTTTTAAAAAAGTGTGTGTGATACGCAAAACCGAAATGCTGCAAGTAAACAGCCAAGTGCTGGTACCCAATTTATCTGTTTTGCTTTATAGTCTTTTGCAACTATGGTTGGTAGTTTTATAGGAGAAGAGGAATTTTTAAGTGTTATAAGTAAGTCCATTCTGATATATATCTTACTTAGATTTTTTCTTTTTTTTTTTACTTTCTCTGCTGTAGTTTAATTTGTCAATTAACTACCATGGCTTTCTTAATAATGCTAATAATAGTAGTAAATGATACTTTAATACAGTAACAACCTTGAGTGCAGAATGAAGTGAGGAAGTATAATGTGCTGTAACTTACAGCAACCAATCAAAGTTCTACCAAGAGCAGTCAGTACAATGGACTAAGATCACAGGTGGCTTTGAGTAATGGCATTATATGTAAAGGTTCCGTTCTGGGAGATTGCCTGTTTGTAAGTTCAGTCGTGTGTTATACATTATGAAAAATGGATAAATGATTTATTTTCAGACAACCCTGGATTTGGACACAAACAATCTGTTTTAGTTCTTTTCAACGTGCTTTTAAGTTTTTTTAAACTACTTACAACTGTTCATATAATACTGTAAAATGTATCAAAAATATGTAATAAAAACAGTACTGTATATTTTTTTACTTAAACACAACTTTGTATGTATAAAATGTTGCAAATCATGCCGTTTGTAAGCAGGGCTGGTTCTAGACTTTTTGGTGCCTGAGGCAAACTTGAGGATGCAGCCCCTCCCCTCCCTCCTGATTTGAAATGATCGCACAGCACCTGACAATTTACTATGCTTTATTTCATGGTCACACATAACATGCTGCCAGCTCAACACAATAGCACACTGGCTGGCTGTGAGTCTGTGACAAACAAACTGCTCACCTTCAGCCACTCCATTCCTCGTCAGTCAGGACAGCAGTGTCACCTCCTCCCTTCTGTTGGGCAAGTAAAATGTAAATACTGCCGCTCTCCTGCCTCTCCGCCCTCCTGACTCAATGTCAGACTCTTCACACAGCACAGCAAGCTGCTTTTCACCAATAATGATCTCTTCACCTCGCTCTCCTCCAAATCTGACTGCATGCTGTTAGTGTAAACCCATTACAAACATGCTGCCCCTGTAATCTCTGCGCCTGATGCAAATATTTCCCCTTGCTTCATAAGAGAACCGGCTCTGTTTGTAAATAGGGGATTGACTGTATAGCTTTTTGCCTCATTAAATAACATTATTGTACTTGAATTATCTTTCTACATGGAGAAATCTTGTAACCTGTATCAGGAATAGCGTTGAGCCGAAATTTTCGTAATTTCGTATTTCCTTAATTATGGATGTATTTCCTTAAATATGGATACAAAACGTAATTCAAAATTCCATAAGCAAAATTTTGGTTTTGTAATTTTGTGTTTCGCCGCAAATTCGCGTGTAATGCGAAATTTTGTGTTTTCTATAGATGCAAAGTTATTTTAATTACAAAATTGGACATAATTGTGTTTCTAATAGTAATTATGCACATGTAGGTAATGACTAAACTCAGGAAAGTCACTCATTGATTGCAATTACTGATTGCAATTACTGATAATGCAAAGGATCCTGCACATGCTGTCGCTTTAAATGTATCAGGAGGCTCTATCTGCAGCCACGTCTAAGGCAGGTGCTCTTTGCCATGGTGCACTTAGTGGTCATGTTGAGACGCTTAGTTTTGGCCTTGCAATATCTGATAATGCAAAGGTCCCTGCATGTGCTGTCACTTTAAATGCATCAGGAGGCTCTACCTGCAGCCACTTCTAAGACAGGTGCTCTTTGTCAAGGTGCACTTAGCGGTCATGCATGCTGAGAGACACTTGGTTTTTAGCCTTGCAATATCTGATAATGCAAAGGTCCCAGCAAGTCCTGTTGCTTTAAACGTATCAGGATGCTCTGGACTGGAACACAATTTCGAGAACGGATGAATTTCCATGTTAAACACAAAATTCTGATTTGCTTGTGTTATGTAAACGATCGTAATTCCATAAAAATGATCGTAATTACGAAATTCCCCATAAACGTGGAATTTTGTGTAATTTTGTGAAATTCGCAAAATTTCAATTATGGCCATAATAGTAATTTTGCAAATTACGCGAAATTTAGTGCAGTCATAATTAGGTCATTACACTCATCACTAACGAGCGTGTTTATTAAATGTACGTACGAATTTATAGTACCTCGGTACAAAAGAGGGATAGGTGGCATAGTGGTTAGCGCTCTCGCCTTGCAGCGCTGGGTCCCCGGTTCGAATCCCAGCCAGGTCAGCATCTGCAAGGAATATGTACTGTATGTTCTCCTCGTGTCTGCGCGGGTTTCCTCTGGGCACTCCGGATTCCTCCCACATCCCAAAAACATACAGAGAAGTTAATTGGCTTCCTCCTAAAGTGGCCCTAGACTATGATACATGCACTATACAATACATACATAGACATATGACTATGGTAGGGATTAGATTGTGAGCCCCTCTGAGGGACAGTTAGTGACAAGACAATATACTCTGAACAGCGCTGTGTAATATGTCGGCGCTATATAAATACTTAAATAAATAAATAGTACTGCCAAGATTTATGTTCTAGCTGCAGAAGTCCCTAAGCGATTTAAATCTCAGCCAGAGAGGAAGTGTTACATTTCCTGAAATTTCTATCTCACTCGAGCACGGTGGTAACGCTTCCTCTAACCTCACTCATTTATTTTGCATGCTGCCTTGAAGTTGCTCTGAAAAAAGGACAGCTTTACCATATGAATAAAAAAAACACAACTATTTACAAGCCCTTTTCAATTAGTCACAACAAGCTCCCTATTTAATGCCATCAGGTCTCCAGCAGCACTGATAATCACCTTTAATCTCTTGCTCCACATGGCCTGGCTCCAAGTCAGGGAAGGATTATAAAGTCTCAGCCTGCGTTATCACCTTTGTATTACACAAACAGTTCCCAGCAGCAGCAGCAGCAAGCGTTTGCAGGGAGGCAAAGGAGGAAGAGACAGCACATTATTGTAAGCCGTTACATAAGCACTTGCTCACTGGACACTTTCATCTCCCAGTCTGCAGAATTTAGAAATATCTTTTTATTCCTCCGGGAACTGCTTTTTTTGGACGGTATTATTATTCTATATTAGGAGGAAGGCTATTTGCAGGCTCTATCTAAAGTGCTTAAAGTTGGATTACTATTGGAAGGAATAATGGCATGGCAGCCATTCCTTACAATATCTTTCAGCGGCTAATTCGTCAATAGCAATCAGCCACAGCACTCAAGCACCCATATGTCCAATTTATGACGATGTATTTATTATATACATACATCAATAATACTGCACCCTGCCGCTGCAGTTTAATAAAGTGCTGACGGTGCCTTTTGCTGTGAGAATGGAAAACCTCTCACCTGAAATAGCACAGAGTACATGCAGCTTTTTTAATGTCCACACTCTAAATAATACTCATAATGTTTAATGCCGATATCATTCCCAGAATGTATACAGTCCTTGTGACTTGCGATCGCATTAATAGGCATTAATTGGCAGTGTGTGCAGTGCGGACAGTTGATGGATTGCTGATGCAGTGTTAAAGGGAAATTGCAGTTTTGTTACAGAAAATGAGAATTTTACTAGGAGCACAATATACGAAAAACGGGTAACGCCTTCCATTGCCCACAGAACAGCCGCAGGCATGAAAAAGGGCCGCAAGGAAGTCTGGGTGCTCAATTCTGGCTAGTAGGAGATCTGTAAAATTTACAGATATTCTACGTTTTAAGTGTAAATGACTATACACAACCCCCCTTGCCAATGCCTAACTTATCACCCCCCCCCCCATGCCTAACCCTTAAAGGGAGTCTGAAATTGCATTGTCATACACTAACGCTTGCGCAGTACGGAGTGGCCAGTTTTCTTTAAAACCCCCCCACACACCAATCTTAATCGACCCCTGCCACCAATCCACCACTAGTAGAATTTCATGGAAGCAGACATAGGGTTAACATCCTCTGTTTACAAATTAGCTGCTCTGTTGCAGCAGGCAGCTGACACAGCTGAGAAATCAAATGACAACTTGTGTTTAGTCACAGATGAGGGGGAATTAGACAGGCTAAATACATAGAGGGTACATTTCTCTATGTTTTCCTTCTGTCCCGTGTAAGAGTTCAGGTTCACTTAAAAAGTGCCGTATGCCTACTACATTGTACTGGCTCCCAGAATTTAGTTGAAAACAAATTGGCCATTTATATACATGGGGCTTCTTCCAGCTCCAGGAAGTCTTCCCGGTCCCTTGCTGTCATCCTGTACTGCTGGGTTCCCTCAGTGTCCCTTTCTGAATGCTGAATCCCGTTCTGTACTCCTCCTCCAACGTGCTCCCTAGCCGGGAGCATTCTATGCTTGCTCAGTAAGCAAAAATTGCTACTGCACATGTGCAGAACACTCGCAGCTAAAGGAGTGCGAAAGAGGAGGCTGCGCATGTGCAGTGGCCAGCGACTTGCTGAGTCGCCCGGCTTACTGTGGCGGACACCAGGAAAACGGAGCAGCGCAGAAAGACGGCGAGATACCAGAAACACTTCAGGGGGCTGGAAGAAGCCCCAGATAAGTAACGGGCCATTTTTTTTTTCCACTGAAGTATCCCATTAAGGAAGCGTGATGCCTGCTTCAGTCTATGCACAAGCATAATCTGCAGAGTGAAGATGTAACTTAATCTGCAGGCCTCAGGACAGGATGTGAAATATGGTCTGAAGTGGTGTCAAGAAGTTCTACAGCAGGCTGTGAAGATTTTGTAAGCCCTGCACATCCTCTCCTGTAAATGTGTAATGGGAAATCTGACTGTGCTCATATGACGAAAGGATTGATTGTGCTTGCATAATAATAAGTAATCAATGTTTTCCTCTTACATTCACCCACACTGCACTCGGACGATGAATGTGGATTCTAATAAGCAGCTATTAGAAAAATAAACCTTTTTTTCTCCTCTGATATGTTTTCTCTAAGACGTTCCTGCTCTCCTCAAGGTGTCTTTTAAGGTAAACAGACTTTCGCTGACATTTTATGTTAACTAGTCAATCAGTGTTCTCAGTATATCGTCTGTAAGTCACATGGTAATGGTATGTCAGAGAGCAAGGCCCTCCTGATGCGATCTGGGTAGTGAGATCACCTCGGCGACCTGCATGATAAACAGACGGCCTCCCTTCTAATAAAGTCTACAGCAAAGGAAGCAGGGATGGATTACAGTGCGTAAGGCACCGAAAGATGGGATGTATTCATTATAATTAAAAAGCTCAGACTCTGAGGAAATGAAGGGAGCCTGCCACGGGCCTTTCATAAATCAGACCGCATAGATTTAATCAAGAATGTAGGAATACTTTTGCATGCAGGATGAGAAAATTAAACAGTCTCTGATATTTAAACGGATTGTAATTTATGGAGATTTCAGAATGATTGGATGCAAACGCATGTAATGCAACCCAGGAATACTACTTCTCAAATGACAACAGCATTAATTGCGCAAAGCCACATCCTGCATTTCTGTCACAAACATTTTTTGTTCAATTACATGTTGGTAAACAACTGACGGATAAGAATAGGGAAGAAATTTAGTATCTGCCAGGGAAGTAAGTAATGCCCCGTGGCGATTAGTGCGACAAATGAAGTGGTGCCCAAACTGATTACACAGGTGAACAATGACATTGCGGCCATTTCTGCCGCAGACAATGCTGATTGGATGGCCTATCTGGTTCATTTTTATAGAAGAATAAATCTAGACAAATATTAGACCACTAATGGATTCTTTCAACAGCCAAATTACAGTGGCTAGCATAGATATCTGACATGTGTGCGCATACTGGGTGGCTGAACACTGGCATAAAGTGATACAGGGTAGAGGCGCCCAATCTAATATAAAAAAATGTAAATCTGGTTAAAAAAGGTGTAGGTCCTTTCCTTCATAATGATACTCATGTGGTTAAAGTGAACCTCCAGACTAAAAATCTACTCAGCAGTGCTGAAAAGGCTTGGTGTTTCTTTAACAGTTTCACAGCATCAGAACATTGTTTTTCTTACCCAAGCCTCATTTTTAGCTGCTCGGAAGCTAAGCTCCACCCCATGAAAGAAATCTGCCCAGGCATTTTTTCCTCTGATGCTGTGCAAAGCATAATGGGATTTCGGATGTTGTTCTCCTTCTGCTGTTTTGGCGCAAATTTGTTTTTTTACATTTTGAATTTGAGATTTGAAGCCTAGCGCTCACAGCTGAGAGGGGTGATCAGGACACAGGACAGTTGGAAATGTGTATCATGCTCCGTCACCTCCTTTCAACCAAAAAGATGGCTGCCCCTATGAAAAAGATGGCTGCTCCCATGAAATCACAAACATTTGCCTGTTCTTTTAAAACAGGGTGGGTAATAGATTATGTTACCTATTTTAATTCATATAACTAAATAATTAAAAAAAAAAAAAAAAACCAAAATGGACAACGTGTTTCACAGTCCTATGATCTGCACACTTGGCATTATGCTTTTTGCCAAAGCATCCTAGCGCAAAACAAAGACATGAATATGTAACAAAAGTTGTCATTTAACACAAACATAAGTGTTACATAACATGCATAATACATAAAATGATTGTATTATATAAAGAGTAATAATTAGGAGTTGCTTGTTCTTTGTTACTTACGTGGTAATTCAAATTATTTCTTCAAAAAACAAAACTAGCAACGCGTTTCATGGTCCTATGACTGCTTCTTCAGGTCAATAATTAAGTGCCTCTTTGTGGAAGTAGCTTGAGCTAGGAGCTCATTTTTTATATGCATTACCACATTAATATCATTATGAAGGTAAAAACTACACTTGCCTTTTTTATATTAGATTAGGAGCTTCTACCCTGTATCAGTTATCTATACCGCTACATAAAATCACCTTCCTTTTTTGAGAGCAACCATGTTTGAACCAAGGACAAGTGGGGGTAGTTTCTCTCTTCACACAATCGTTGCGGTTGCTTGCATGCAATCCTGTCTTGTGAATATCTACCTTTCTTACACCACTTTTATTTCATCTAAATACTTCACCAGATTGGGCTGCCATTGTCCCTGCCTTATTTCCTTTCACTTCGCTCTAGAGTACCAGCATACAGTGGAAGTGCGCATACAAACATGTGTGCTTACAATAACCTAAAGGCTGTGATCAATGATGCAATACTTTTCTATTATTGATTTTGCTACTACTTCAACATATGCATTATCTATGGCTTCTGTAGACACGGCAGAAACGTCCTAGCAGTAGGGATGAGCTGAAATTGTAGCCAGTCATTTTCACATCCAAATTTACATTTTCACCTGATTCGAAATGTTCATGAAAATATAATAATTTTTTGCTATATACACATATTTGCAAAAAAAATAAGAACTTTTTTGAAAATGTGTTTTTTACTCATACCCACTTGAAAATAAATATTTTTGAATGCGTGGCCATAAATGTTCGCATATATACTGATTGGTGCACAAGTGTCTACTCATGCCCGTGGACCTCAGTGTATTTTGACGAAAATGAGTTCTCATGCTAATTTTCTCATTTGTGTAAAAATTTGCCTTTTTTCATAAACATTATGGCGAAGCAAAAATAGTCAGTCGCCCATCACTTTTAGCAGCAGCTGTTTTTTGTACGCAGTGCTTGCACATGATGTCAATTAATTTTCAAACCAGTGCTTTAAAAATGACATCTAATAAATTTCAAAGGAACCAGCAGTCACTATCATTAACTAATGAAATTAGTTAGAGGCTAGGGTCCCTTCTAAAAGCATGGCCTCATCGCTGTGTAAGGGTCCAATACGGAATACTTTGGATGCCCTGTTTTGGAAGTGAACACCTTCCATCAGGGCTTGTTCACACTACAAGAGCTTTCTAAGCATTTTGTGATTTTAAAAGCTCTTGCTATTGTGTGTGTTCACACTGGAGCGATGCGATTTTGTAAAAATCGCCATAGCATTGCATTAGCAAAAGCTTTTTAAAAACACTAGCGCTTAAAAAGCTCTTGTAGTGTGAACAAGCTCTGCACACCTATGCTGGTAGTCATTCAGATGCAGCCTGCTTTGGGAAGTGCTGCTACCTCTCCCTGCTGTCCAAAAAATGTAAGTTTACCTTATGGCTAGCAGCTCCCATTTGATATTTATGTTTGCATTCTATCAGAGGTTAGGGCCTTACTGCATAGTTGTATCATCTGCTTTAAATACAATGTGTGTATGTTGCCTCTAGAGGGCTCTGCAAGCATTTATTGATAGTCATTCAGATCAGACCTGGTATTAGGATGTGATCTTGTCTTGGGAAGCTTGGTCTTCGGATGCGTGGACATTTCTCCTGGATATTCATGTCTTTATTTTGGCTTAAATATCCCCATAGGTTTGTCTATAGTAATGCTGTTGGCAACAATAGCCATTTAAGATTGTTGGTTTAGTAGGTAAAATATATAAAAATATCAAATTTTGCTCCATAGCTGGGAAATCAAGTATACATTTCTTCTGGAAAAACAAAACAGCAACCAGATATAAGATAACTACATTTGCAGAAGATGCTTGTTTTGAGCAGAGTACTCCTTAAAACACCATTCAGAGGCCAGATGATTTGACAGACACTCATTTGTTCTGATGCTCTGAAGATGGCTGGATAGTTGAAGACCATAAAACAAAGAGTAGTGATGAGAGTGAATTTTGAGCAGAAAGGTTGCTAGTGTCTCGCGGCCACAGGATAACACTGTCTCGCGGCCACTGTATTAAAAATGGATTACCAAGCAATACACTGGTGTCAGACAGGAAACTCATCTACAGAGATTTACAATGGACAGCCACTGTATGATTTAAGTGTTAGATGGCGCAAAGATGTCTATTATATGGAAGATATTTTCTTTTTCAACTTATTTAAGGGCATCGGCAGCCTCCCGCTGTTTTAAGTATGGGAAATTAGACTGAACTGAGTAGCTTAGGCAGGTTTTAGCTTTCATTTTCCCCTGGTAATGTGATTGGAAACATGGCAATTTTCATATAAAAATAACTGAAGTAGAACTCTGTTGAAGAATAAAAAAAATATCCCTTGATATATTTAATTTACAGCAATATAAGTTTGATGTACTTTAAATCTAACAGATGTACTCAGTAGGTTATTGTTGCATACACATAAACATTTACTCATGGGAGTCCTATGAGCGCAATGGTTTAATCGTTACTAGACCTTTTGATAGCATAAGTTTTATGTTATTGTGATATTCCGAACAGCAGTTTTGTGATCACACATTAATGTCTGGCAACATGCACTGATCATTTTCAGTTTCTGCTACTTATGTTTCCCTTCCCCTTGCATAAGGGAAATAGAACATATCTCACGGGGTTAGGCTCGGTCTCAATCTTGCTGGTGACACTGTAGGGTATGGGCATTGTACAGCGACACTGTGAGGTATGGGCATTGTACAGCGACACTGTGGGGCATGGGCATTGTACAGTGACACTGTGAGGTATGGGCATTGTACAGTGACACTGTGGGGTATGGGCATTGTACAGTGACCCTGTAGGGCATGGGCATTGTACAGTGACACTGTGGGGTATGGGCATTGTACAGTGACACTGTGGGGTATGGGCATTGCACAGTGACACTGTGGGGTATGGGCATTGTACAGTGACACTGTGGGGTATGGGCATTGCACAGTGACACTGTGGGGTATGGGCATTGTACAGTGACACTGTGGGGTATGGGCATTGTACAGTGACCCTGTAGGGCATGGGCATTGTACAGTGACACTGTGGGGTATGGGCATTGTACAGCGACACTGTGGGGCATGGGCATTGTACAGTGACACTGTGGGGTATGGGCATTGTACAGTGACACTGTGGGGTATGGGCATTGTAAAGTGACCCTGTAGGGCATGGGCATTGTACAGTGACACTGTGGGGTATGGGCATTGTACAGTGACACTCTGAGGTATGGGCATTGTACAGTGACACTGTGAGGTATGGGCATTGTACAGTGACACTGTGGGGTATGGGCATTGTACAGTGACCCTGTAGGGCATGGGCATTGTACAGTGACACTGTGGGGTATGGGCATTGTACAGTGACACTCTGAGGTATGGGCATTGTACAGTGACACTGTGAGGTATGGGCATTGTACAGTGACACTGTGGGGTATGGGCATTGTACAGTGACACTGTGGGGTATGGGCATTGCACAGTGACACTGTGAGGTATGGGCATTGTACAGTGACACTGTGGGGTATGGGCATTGTACAGTGACACTGTGGGGTATGGGCATTGTACAGTGACACTGTGAGGTATGGGCATTGTACAGTGACACTGTGGGGTATGGGCATTGTACAGTGACACTGTGGGGTATGGGCATTGTACAGTGACACTGTGGGGTATGGGCATTGCACAGTGACACTGTGGGGTATGGGCATTGTACAGTGACACTGTGGGGTATGGGCATTGTACAGTGACACTGTGGGGTATGGGCATTGCACAGTGACACTGTGAGGTATGGGCATTGTACAGTGACACTGTGAGGTATGGGCATTGTACAGTGACACTGTGGGGTATGGGCATTGTACAGTGACACTCTGAGGTATGGGCATTGTACAGTGACACTGTGGGGTATGGGCATTGTAAAGACACATTTCTCTGGCATACCAGAGTAATGTGTACTACTATTATGGGAAAGGGAAGAGGGACAATAATGCACAGGGGCGTAATAATAGCCCCTGCAGGTGGATGGGGCTGTGGGTAGTGGTGCTCAGCAGAGCTCGAATATTCGAGTAGCTCGAATATTCGAGCTCTTTTTCAGCTATTCGAGCTCGGTATTCGAGCTCCGAATAGCTGTAGCTATTCGAATGGGCTATTCGAGAACACTCGAATAGCCCATTCACTATTCGAGCTATTCGAGCAAACCGGCGCTATTCGAGCTCGGTACCGAGCTCGAATAGCGTCATAGCCCAGATTGATGTGCTTAGAGCCAATCAGAGGGCTCCCAGGCCCTCTGACGGCAGCCAATCACAGAGGGGGACCCTGGCCAGCCCCTACCCTATAAATAGCGGCCGCCATGTTCGGGTTTTCCATGCTTGCCTGAGACTTGTACAGAGAGAGATCTGCTCCTTTGTGCTTTGGCTTAGCAAGTGCTCTATTGTGTTCATTTACCTAGCGTTTTTGCTCACCTACACCTGCCATATACACCTGTATTGTTGTTATTTAGATAGACATTGTATTTTAGTTAGTAGCTTGTGTGTTACATTAGAGACAGGCAGCTGCTGCAAGCTTACAGGTTTAGGCCTCAGGGGGGCCTTGCCTCTGTGGGCAGCTGTCCTCTGTTTATTTCTCTCATCATCTATACCAGTATTTCTGCTGTCCTTTACTAATAGTATTGTAGTTATACTGTACTAGGAGTAGGACACTCACTGACTGTCACTGTTTATAGGCTACTAGCTAGCTCCTGCGTGTGTGCACTCACTCACTGTCTGTGTGTACACACACTCTATTTCCTTCTGATTACTGATTGATTATTGTTAGTTGTACTTACTTACTACTTACTCTTACTGTACCCGTAGGGACACTCACTGTCACTGTTCATATAGGCTACTAGCTCCTGCGTGTGCGCACTCACTGTCTGAGTGTACACACACAACACACACTCTATTTCCTTCTGATCGCTGATTGATTATTGTAATTAGTTAGTTCTACTTACTGTTACTACTTACTCTTACTGTACTAGGAGTCTAGGACACTCAGTCACTGTGTTCATAGGCTACTAGCTCCTGCGTGCGTGCACTCACTGTCTGAGTGTACACACACCCACACTCCATTTCCTTCTGATCGCTGATTGATTATTGTTATTAGTTAGTTCTACTTACTGTTACTACTTACTTACTCTTACTGTACTAGGAGTCTAGGACACTCAGTCACTGTGTCCATAGGCTACTAGCTCCTGCGTGCGTGCACTCACTGTCTGAGTGTACACACACCACCCACACTCCATTTCCTTCTGATCGCTGATTGATTATTGTTATTAGTTAGTTCTACTACTTACTGTTACTACTTACTGTACTAGGAGTCTAGGACACTCAGTCACTGTGTCCATAGGCTACTAGCTCCTGCGTGCGTGCACTCACTGTCTGAGTGTACACACACCACCCACACTCCATTTCCTTCTGATCGCTGATTGATTATTGTTATTAGTTAGTTCTACTACTTACTGTTACTACTTACTTACTCTTACTGTACTAGGAGTCTAGGACACCCAGTCACTGTGTCCATAGGCTACTAGCTCCTGCGTGCGTGCACTCACTGTCTGAGTGTACACACACCACCCACACTCCATTTCCTTCTGATCGCTGATTGATTATTGTTATTAGTTAGTTCTACTTACTGTTACTACTTACTTACTCTTACTGTACTAGGAGTCTAGGACACTCAGTCACTGTGTCCATAGGCTACTAGCTCCTGCGTGCGTGCACTCACTGTCTGAGTGTACACACACCACCCACACTCCATTTCCTTCTGATCGCTGATTGATTATTGTTATTAGTTAGTTCTACTACTTACTGTTACTACTTACTGTACTAGGAGTCTAGGACACTCAGTCACTGTGTCCATAGGCTACTAGCTCCTGCGTGCGTGCACTCACTGTCTGAGTGTACACACACCACCCACACTCCATTTCCTTCTGATCGCTGATTGATTATTGTTATTAGTTAGTTCTACTACTTACTGTTACTACTTACTTACTCTTACTGTACTAGGAGTCTAGGACACCCAGTCACTGTGTCCATAGGCTACTAGCTCCTGCGTGCGTGCACTCACTGTCTGAGTGTACACACACCACCCACACTCCATTTCCTTCTGATCGCTGATTGATTATTGTTATTAGTTAGTTCTACTTACTGTTACTACTTACTTACTCTTACTGTACTAGGAGTCTAGGACACTCAGTCACTGTGTCCATAGGCTACTAGCTCCTGCGTGCGTGCACTCACTGTCTGAGTGTACACACACCACCCACACTCCATTTCCTTCTGATCGCTGATTGATTATTGTTATTAGTTAGTTCTACTACTTACTGTTACTACTTACTGTACTAGGAGTCTAGGACACTCAGTCACTGTGTCCATAGGCTACTAGCTCCTGCGTGCGTGCACTCACTGTCTGAGTGTACACACACCACCCACACTCCATTTCCTTCTGATCGCTGATTGATTATTGTTATTAGTTAGTTCTACTACTTACTGTTACTACTTACTTACTCTTACTGTACTAGGAGTCTAGGACACCCAGTCACTGTGTCCATAGGCTACTAGCTCCTGCGTGCGTGCACTCACTGTCTGAGTGTACACACACCACCCACACTCCATTTCCTTCTGATCGCTGATTGATTATTGTTATTAGTTAGTTCTACTTACTGTTACTACTTACTTACTCTTACTGTACTAGGAGTCTAGGACACTCAGTCACTGTGTCCATAGGCTACTAGCTCCTGCGTGCGTGCACTCACTGTCTGAGTGTACACACACACCACCCACACTCCATTTCCTTCTGATCGCTGATTGATTATTGTTATTAGTTAGTTCTACTTACTGTTACTACTTACTTACTCTTACCGTACTAGGAGTCTAGGACACTCAGTCACTGTGTCCATAGGCTACTAGCTCCTGCGTGCGTGCACTCACTGTCTGAGTGTACACACACTAAATTTACTTGTGATTACTACTACTGATTATTGTAACTGCTAGTTGTACTTCCTGACTGTTAATACTTACTTACTGTACTAGGGGACACTCACTCAGTCACCTCACCAACCAACCCACTCCATTAAAGTACCCCACTTTTCACCCGCCCTTTTACAAAACTTTTGTCTATACGCCCAAAACATTGAAGATGTCTGGAAGTGGCAGCCAGCGCGGTTTGGGCAAGGGGAAGGGCAGCAAGGGAATCAGGAAGAGAGGGAGCAGCATTGTGGCAAGCCGCGGCCGCGGGCGCGCCACCATGCACAGTTCCGCAGCAGCAGCAGCAGCGTCAGTGGCTAACATTCCTCCCATAGCCACTGGCCGTGGACGCCTTGGGCGCCGCCCAGGAGGAGCATCTGCAACTCACGCTGCAGAGACACAGCAGCAGCAGCGTGTAGCACCTGCTCCCATTTTCCTCCAGCCGGGTCGGAAACGTCCCATTGAGGAAAAGGATGCAGACACTGTGGTGCAACTCATGACGGAGGATGAGCAGCCCGCCATCAGCTCTGCATCCGAGGCCTCCACCCTCACCACCACCACCACCACCACCCCTGTTCGCAGCAGCCGCCCAGCAGGGTCTGGGGAGGAGGCCAGTTCACCGTCAGTCGCCGACCTCTCATTCAGCACTCTTTTGACCCCAGGCATGATGAGTCAATTGAATGCTGTTGTTGGCGATTTGGAGGAGGAGATGCTGATGGGCACTTTGGGGGAGGAGGGATTGGACAGCAAGACTGTGGCGACAGTCAAGCGTCCCATCCATGCATCAGCAGAGGAGTTTGGGGGGTCATCATCAGAGCAGGACATGTTTCAGGAGGGGCATGATGATGATGACCCGGTGACAGACAGAGACTGGGTGCCAACACATCCAGAGGATGTCGTCCTCAGCAGCTCTGAGGAGGAGGAGGAGGATGCGGTTGTGGGCCTTGCAAGGAGGCGCATCATTGCAAGCATTGGCAGCGTCCCACAGCCTGCTGGTGTCTCAGGCTCAGCAGCAGCAGCAGCAGCATCAGCCAGTACCACCACCAGCCGCACCCAAGACCCCCCCCCCCCCCCAACCACCACAGGGAAACAGGCAGCAGCGCTTCCATGCCGTAGGGGGATGTTTTTGTCACCAATCTGGCGGTTTTTCACCATGCCCACAGTGTACAGCAAGTACGCCACTTGCAACCACTGTCAGCGGAAGTTGAGCAGAGGTGCAGACCCCTTGAAGTTCAGCACCAGCTCGCTGATCAACCACCTTTCTGCGAAACACTTCCACCAGCATGAGGAGTTCCAGAGGCTGAAGGCATCTGGTGCTGGCAGTGGCACCAATCCCATCACTGCACAGCCTTCAGCAGCAGCAGCAGCAACAGCAGCCACCCGCCCTCCTGCTCCTCCAGCAGCACCAGCAGGAGTGCGGAAACGCCCTGCTCCTCCCCCCTCTGCAACTCCTGCCGCCGACACTGAGGCCTGTTCTGGCAGCCAGTCCTCAGTGGCCTCCTCTGCTCCGTCTGCTGATTCCCGTGCCAGCAAAAAGGCACGCCAGAGCCTTTTGAGCGAGTCCTTCCAGGGGGTGGTTAGGGCTCTGCCTCCCAGCAGCCGTCGCGTGCGGCAGCTGAACGGCTTGCTGGCACGGGCCATGTGCTCCCAACTCCTGCCGTACACGCTCGTGCAGGAGGGGAGCGACATGCGGGCGCTGCTTGCTTGTGCAGCCCCAGACTGGCAGCTCCCCAGCAGACACTTCTTCGCCCGCAAGGCCATTCCTGCACTGCACCGCTTTGTGATGGCCAATGTGGAGCGAGGGCTGGAGCACGCGGTTGGTGAAAGGGTCCACGTCACCATGGACTCCTGGAGCAGCCGCTTCGGGACAGGCCGCTACCTGTCCTTCACTGTCCACTGGGTCAGCTTGGTGGAAGGGGGTGAGGATGGGAGAGCAGCAGCGGGCACAGCAGCAGCAGCAACACAGTGGGTGGTGCCACCCCGCAGGGTCAGGGGAACTGCAGCGGGTTCCTCCGATCCTCTGCCATCCTCCGCCACACCTGGCCAAACCCCCCGCCTCAGCAGCAGTGTGAAGGCCCGCCACTGCCAAGCGCTGCTGCACTTGGTCAGCCTTGGCAAGACCAAGCTGACGGCAGCCCACGTGTTGGCCAAACTCCAGGAGCAGGAGCGGATTTGGCTGACCCCCAGAGGCCTCAGAGTCGGAGAGGTGGTGTCCGACAATGGGGCCAATCTGGTTGCTGCCATAGACAGGGGAAACCTGACCCACATCCCCTGTCTTGCCCACGTGCTGAACCTGGTGGTGCAGAAGTTCCTGCGCACCTACCAGGGGATGGACGAGCTGCTGGAAACGGCAAGGAACGTTGTGCGTCACTTCCGGCGCTCGGCTGCAGCCTGTGCGAGCCTGGAAGACGTGCAAAAGGAGCTGGATCTGCCACGCCATCGGCTGATCATTGACGTTCCGACTCGCTGGAACTCCACCCTGGCGATGTTGGAGCGTCTGGTTGAACAGAAGCACGCTGTCAACCACTACCTTGCCCTGGCCACTGTTTCCGCAGCTCAGAGAAGGGACAAGACCAGCAACATCCCGTCCATCGTCCCCGATGATGACTGGAGGCACATGCAGCAGGTGTGCTTAGTGCTGGCTCCCTTCCTGCAGGCCACAAACATGGTGAGCAGGGACCATGCTATGGTCTGCGAGTGGGTGCCCCTGGTTTCTCTGCTGAACAGGGCACTCGATGCTTTGCTGGCACAGGGAGCGGCAGCCTTGGACCAGCAGGAGCGGCAAGCAGCTGCACAGTCCACCTCTGAGGGGGAGGAGGAGGAGGACTTGGTGGAGGTCCCTGACCTGGCTGCTGATGAGGGGGATCAGCGCAGTGCAGCTGAGTTGGTGCGGGGGTGGAGAGAGGATGAGGCAGCAGAGGAGGAGGATGAGGAGGACAGCACTGACGTCGATGTGCCAGCAGACGTGGCCCGCCTCTTCCCAATGGCAGCGCACATGCTGACGTGCCTGCGCAGGGACCCCAGGGTGATCCAGATGAAGCAGAGGGAGGACATCTGGATCAGCATGATGTTGGACCCACGCCTCAAGGGGAAGTTGAGCCAGTTCCTGCCGCCTGCAGGAGGAGACCCAGCGCAACAAATAAGGAGCTTGCAGCAGGCCCTTGTTGAGCGCTTGGAGGAAGCCTTCCCCCAGCCTTCCACCCCCACTGTCCAGCAGCCAGCACAGAGGCAGCAGCAGGTGCCTGCATCCAGCAGCAGCAAGCGCCCCACAGACCTGCAGTCTCTCAGCCACGAGCTCTACAGGACTGTAGAGGCTCCGGCAGCAGTGACTAGAGAGGAGATGCATGCAGCAGCATCCTCCTCCGGTCACAGCCAGCGCCTGACCCGCATGGTGGCTGACTACATGGGGTCCTACAGCGGGCTTGACAGCGATGCCCCTGTTGATCCCATGGAGTATTGGGTCAAGCGCATGGAGATCTGGAGCGAGCTGGCGCAGTACGCCCTGGAAGTGCTGTCCTGCCCCCCTTCCAGCGTGCTGTCCGAGCGCTGCTTCAGTGCAGCTGGTGGCGTGGTCACCGAGAAACGCTCACGTCTGTCTCACAAGTCTGTGGACAGACTGACGTTTCTCAAGATGAACCAGGCGTGGGTGGAAGGCGAGTTCCTGGCCCCTGTTGTCGGCGAGAGGGGGACATGAACTGGCTGCCGGAACTTAGTACCATCGTTAATGTGCCTTACCACCCTTTACCACCTCCTGGCTCCTGCTCACTAAGCCAGCCTGGTTCACTTTGACTATTACGTCGCCTGCAGCCACACATTTCACACCTACAGTGGGCTGCTGCTGTGTACTGCCCTTCTGCTGTCTGTCTGTGTTTCCCACTGCCAGGGTACACAGAATTACCGTCTGCTGCCACTCTGCCACCAGCTATTACGTCACAACAATAGCTGCTCACACTGCTCCTCCATTCCTCCTGCTGCTGCTGTCTGTCTGTGTTTCCCACTGCCAGGGTACACAGAATTACCTTCTGCTGCCACTCTGCCACCAGCTATTACGTCAAAACAATAGCTATATTGGTTGTAAAACCAAAACCAAAAAAAACCAATAAAAAAAAAAAAAGGTTTAATTTTTCTGAGGTGCCCGGGTTGAAAACTGTGTTGTCCCAGTTGTGTATTGGACACAATGTGGGCTGCACGACCGCTGTCTGGGACCTCCTGTTGTGTTTATTTACAGCCCTGGTATCACCGCTAGGTACCAGGGCTATTATGTCACGCTGCCTACCTGCTGCCACACTCACACTGCTCCTCCATTCCTCCTGCTGCTGCTGTCTGTCTGTGTTTCCCACTGCCAGGGTACACAGAATTACCGTCTGCTGCCACTCTGCCACCAGCTATTACGTCACAACAATAGCTGCTCACACTGCTCCTCCATTCCTCCTGCTGCTGCTGTCTGTCTGTGTTTCCCACTGCCAGGGTACACAGAATTACCTTCTGCTGCCACTCTGCCACCAGCTATTACGTCAAAACAATAGCTATATTGGTTGTAAAACCAAAACCAAAAAAAACCAATAAAAAAAAAAAAAGGTTTAATTTTTCTGAGGTGCCCGGGTTGAAAACTGTGTTGTCCCAGTTGTGTATTGGACACAATGTGGGCTGCACGACCGCTGTCTGGGACCTCCTGTTGTGTTTATTTACAGCCCTGGTATCACCGCTAGGTACCAGGGCTATTATGTCACGCTGCCTACCTGCTGCCACACTCACACTGCTCCTCCATTCCTCCTGCTGCTGCTGTCTGTCTGTGTTTCCCACTGCCAGGGTACACAGAATTACCGTCTGCTGCCACTCTGCCACCAGCTATTACGTCACAACAATAGCTGCTCACACTGCTCCTCCATTCCTCCTGCTGCTGCTGTCTGTCTGTGTTTCCCACTGCCAGGGTACACAGAATTACCTTCTGCTGCCACTCTGCCACCAGCTATTACGTCAAAACAATAGCTATATTGGTTGTAAAACCAAAACCAAAAAAAACCAATAAAAAAAAAAAAAGGTTTAATTTTTCTGAGGTGCCCGGGTTGAAAACTGTGTTGTCCCAGTTGTGTATTGGACACAATGTGGGCTGCACGACCGCTGTCTGGGACCTCCTGTTGTGTTTATTTACAGCCCTGGTATCACCGCTAGGTACCAGGGCTATTATGTCACGCTGCCTACCTGCTGCCACACTCACACTGCTCCTCCATTCCTCCTGCTGCTGCTGTCTGTCTGTGTTTCCCACTGCCAGGGTACACAGAATTACCGTCTGCTGCCACTCTGCCACCAGCTATTACGTCACAACAATAGCTGCTCACACTGCTCCTCCATTCCTCCTGCTGCTGCTGTCTGTCTGTGTTTCCCACTGCCAGGGTACACAGAATTACCTTCTGCTGCCACTCTGCCACCAGCTATTACGTCAAAACAATAGCTATATTGGTTGTAAAACCAAAACCAAAAAAAACCAATAAAAAAAAAAAAAGGTTTAATTTTTCTGAGGTGCCCGGGTTGAAAACTGTGTTGTCCCAGTTGTGTATTGGACACAATGTGGGCTGCACGACCGCTGTCTGGGACCTCCTGTTGTGTTTATTTACAGCCCTGGTATCACCGCTAGGTACCAGGGCTATTATGTCACGGCGAGCTGCCTGCCTCATTGACTGCCTGCTGCCACACACTCATCCTCCTCCTCCTGCTGCTGAATTTACCTCCTGCTGTCTTTGTGTTTCCACTGCCAGGGAGCACATACAATGGCGCTTCCAACATGCGTGCGCCCACCAGCTATTTGTTACGCTCAAAAATAGCTGCATTTCTTTAAAAAAAAATTTGAAAAGAGAAATACGTGAAGAAGAAGAAGAAGACGATATTGAAAAAGAAGGAGAAGGAGAAGATGAAGAAGAAGATGAAGAAGAAGATGAAGAAGAAGAAGATGAAGATGAAGAAGATGAAGATGAAGAAGAAGAAGAAGATGAAGAAGAAGAAGATGAAGAAGAAGATGAAGAAGATGAAGATGAAGAAGAAGAAGAAGATGATGAAGAAGATGAAGAAGAAGAAGAAGAAGATGAAGAAGAAGAAGATGAAGAAGAAGAAGATGAAGAAGAAGATGAAGAAGATGAAGAAGAAGATGAAGAAGATGAAGATGAAGAAGAAGAAGAAGATGATGAAGAAGATGAAGAAGAAGAAGAAGAAGAAGATGAAGAAGATGAAGAAGAAGAAGAAGAAGATGAAGAAGAAGAAGAAGAAGATGAAGAAGATGAAGAAGATGAAGAAGATGAAGAAGAAGATGAAGATGAAGAAGATGAAGATGAAGAAGATGAAGATGAAGAAGATGAAGAAGATGAAGAAGAAGAAGAAGATGAAGAAGAAGAAGAAGAAGATGAAGAAGAAGATGAAGAAGATGAAGATGAAGAAGAAGAAGAAGATGATGAAGAAGAAGAAGAAGAAGAAGAAGAAGATCTAGAAGAAGATTAAGAAAGATAAAGAAGAAGAAGAACAAGTATATACAGTAACACTACACTACTGAACCAAATTAAGGACACAACTTCTCTTTCCACATTTTTTTTTAAAGGAACATCCCCACATAATCACTTGCTGTTGTTACTTGGAAAAAAAGATGTTTCTTGCATCATTCACCCTCAAAACAAGTGTTGGAAGCTATTTTGGGCCAATTCGAATAGTCAGCTCGAATAGTGAGCTCGAATACCGACTCGAATAGTGAGCTCGAAGTCCGAGGTCGAATCGAATAGTAAAAAATATTCGACTCGAATATTCGACTGACCTCGAATAATTTACTATTCGAATTCGACCAAATTCGAATTTTTAAAAGGGGTATTTGAGCACCACTGGCTGTGGGGGTCCAATATCCTCCCTCCCCCTGTCCACATGCAGAGTAGCGCAGCGGAGCACTGTGTAAATACATTTACTTGTTCTTATCGCGTCTCCTCCTCCCAGCAGCCACCTGCTCTATGCTGCCCTCTCTGGCTTCCAATTACATGACATGCATCGGGAGCCAGGCATGCAGCACAGCTAGACAACCGGAGGAGAAGAGGAGACCTGGTGGTACGGGAGCCGGAACCCAGGGTTGTAGCACAGCAAGGAAGAGAGATAGTCAAACCATCGTACTGCCCTATAAACACTTTCTTACTTATATACTAACCAAATTATTATCAGGTTGATTCACTAAAGTGTGGTAAACCTACCGGGCACAAGCACTGGGGGATAAATATAGCTACAAGTGGTCCTGACAACGTAGCATGTGCTATTAACTTATGTGCGATCCTTCTAACTTCCGCTTGATGTGCTGTAGCGCAACTGCGATACTTCACTAGTGCATCCACGACAACGTTAAGTAACAAAGTAGCAGCTGTGCTAGTGAAGTATCGTGGTACCGCTACGGCACATCACGTGGAAGTTAGAAGGATCGAGCATAACTTAATAGCGCATGCTACGCCACCACAACGTCTAGTGACAAAAAGCTGACCTGCCAAGCTTTTATATTGCCCTCTGATGTATTCATACATGTTAATCTGGCCACCTTTTCGCTGTCTTTTTTCCAAGCTAAAAAAAACAAACAGTTTCTCCAACCTTTTTCCTTTAGTATTTTTTACCAACTTAGACTCTCTATCCCACCCACAGAACAATATATTTTCCTCATTTCATGTAATTTGATGAGATTTCTTTTCCACGGACAGAAACTCTAATTTTAAAGAGAAAATAAATTACTTTTAATAGGCTTCCGAATGTAACTCACTCGTTTTATTGCTTATTTAATGTTTTACAAGCAACAAGCTTCTTTAGCTGATGTCTGCAGGAATCCAGTTGCTTGCAGTTGCAGTTTTAAATGATAACAATTGCAATATTGCAAGTCATATCTGTAGCTGGTAAAAATCCATAGAGCTTGAAATCTGCTAAACTGAGCCCATCATCACTTATATGCCACAAATTCCACAATGTAGCAGAAGAGACAAATTACACTCAGCCCATGTTGGACAGAATAATCCAATGCCACCTTTTTCACAAGTACCTATTACATTTATATTTTTGCTGCTAAATATTTACTAAATTATCACTAAACACATTCATTGAATAGTGTATACACGTTAAAAGCAGAAAAAAAAGGTCTAGTAGTAGTTGTAAAATCAGTGAAGATGTAATGAAATATACCCCCATATCTCAGAAAATGGCACTGTTAGGGGTCAGGGAAGATTTAATGTGAACCCGAGGTAAGAGTGATATGGGGGCTGCCATATTGATTTCCTTTTAACTGCTCCCAGACTGCCTAATGCCGATGAGCGTCAGGAAGCTGCCAGCCCCTGGACGGCGTAACGCCGAAAGGCGTCAAGTCCTGGGGCTTGCAGGAGATCGTGCGCGCCGGTTTGCATGCATCTCCATTTGAATGATGCATTCTCCCAGCAGTGATCTCCGCTAGGAGACTGTTAGACGGCGAAACCGCCATCTATTTACATTGTACAGCGCTGCGATCTACGTCAGCACTGTAATGGGGACAGCCATGTCACTTGGCTGTCCCTAGAGAGGCTAAAGAGCGGCTAAAGAGGGCGATCCCTGTCATTGGCTGACAGGGAGAGGGAGGGTGCAAAAAAAAAAAAAAAAAAAAAGAAAGAAAATGGGCAAATTTATGGTAAATAATAAAAACAAATATTGCAGGAGCAATCAGAGCCCACCAACAGGAAGCTCTGTTGGTGGGCAGAAAAGGGGGAGGGGCACTCATATATGCGCACTGTTGTATGGCTCTGCAGCGAGCTCTTAAAGCTGCAGAGCCCTAAATTGCAAAAAATAGCCTGGTCACTAGGAGGTGTAAGCCTATGGTCCTTAAGTGTTTAAGCAATACCGGTTGCCTAATTTTTCTCTCTTATTCTTCCACCTAGCCTACATTTGTCCACCCCACTTCGCAAAACCCCTCCATACTTTCTTACAGGGTTCTCAGTTTCAGCTGTTATGTGACTTCATCCCCTGAGACGACTGCTGGGAATCTTCTCACAGCAGAATGCGTACTTGCTGTGTTGATGCTGCAGCCTCTTCTAGAGTCTAGACCACTCTGCTATAAGGAAGACCAGGAGGGAAAGGTAAGCGGCAGACCATCCCCCACAACTTCCAATGCACCAGCCCTCCTCTCCCCAAATACACCTTGTTCCAGTTTGAAGGACAAGAAGCTCCATTCAGCACCAAATGTCGGCACAAAATCATGCATAATTACAAATGATTATACAAAATCAATTGAATTAACAATGTGTTTTTATGTATAGGCATAATTTCAAAAATGTATGTGAAATTTCACGTATTAGCTAATTATGATCACACTGATCTCGGGTCTTTAGACAGTGGTAGTTGAAACAAAAAGGATAGAAACAATAAGAACTATTCTGACCGAAAAAGGCTGGTAAAAGAGAAGAGATGAAAGGCGGGTAGCATGTATAGTCTGCAGTCAGGGCCATAACAATAGGCCCTGCAAGGGATGCAGCTGCAGGGGGGCCCAGAAACCATGGGGGGCCCCTTCCTCAGAGAGTGACAATTAAGGGCAAGGAGAGAAAAAAAATTTCTGCTCTCTGCACAATTGTTCTAATGAATGCATCTGCTCAGCCACTGATAATGAATCATTTGTTTTGTAAACAAAGATTTGTAGACAGTCTCTATTCAGTGTGGAGGAGGCCCCACCCAAAGTTTTGCAGGGGTGGGGGCAGTGATTTCTAGTTACGCTCCTGTCTGCAGTCTAATTTTTTTGGCCACTCCTTGTAGAAGAAATTATTATTTCCTCACCAATGTTAAAATATTAAAGAGAACCCAAGGTGGTTTCTAAGAATGATATCCGCACACAGAGGCTGGGTCTGCCTATACAGCCCAGCCTCTGTTGCTATGTAGTGCCCCCCCACCAGGGCCCCCCTGCACTCTGCTATGCCCCCATAAATCACAGCCGCCCTGTCGACACGCAGCGTGTCACAGCGGGCTGTGTTTATGTTTACCTATGTAGTGTCACTTTCGCCACTCCGCCCACCTCCTGCATAGCTCCGGTCCACCGCCCGCTTCCCTTCCCTCCAATCAGCAGTGAGGGAAGGGACGCGGGCAGGGACCGGAGCTATGCAGGAGGCGGGGGAGTGGCGAGAGTGACACTACATAGGTAAACACAGCCCGCTGCGTGTCGACAGCGCGGCTGTGATTTATGGGGGCATAGCAGAGTGCAGGGGGGACCTGGGGGGACACTACATAGCAACAGAGGCTGGGCTGTATAGGCAGACCCAGCCTCTGTCTGCGGATATAATTCTTAGAAACCACCTTGGGTTCTCTTTAAAGAACTGTGAGACAAATTGAAGGTAGCAAAAGCCTTAAAAATAAATAAATTAGATAAAGCAGACATGAAAGGAACTAAAGAATCTCAGTGTGTCGGAAACTTACATCTCATTTAAGTGAGTGACGGCATTAAAAGCAATATTTCCTTTAGATAAAAGGCAGAAAACACGGTCTCCTTAAATATAAATGTCAAAGATTGCTGAAGAAATTTGAAGCATTCACTCAATATTTGGGCACGTCAGCAGCGGTTACATTTAATGATCTACAATATAAATCTATATGGCAGCTTGTCTTTTGCTCTAGGTTGCGGCCCCACACGCTGCCTGGTTGCCCTGCAGTCGCTCCGGACACTGCAGCACCCGCCCTGTAAAAATAAATGAGCTTTTACTTAGAAAATGAAGGAGGTTTGGGTCTTTTAACTCGCTCTATAGGCATTTGTTTCACTTTCCTTGCTTCACTGAACGTCTCTCTGAAACAGCTATCAAATGTGGCAGTTATTTAATTGCCCATAGATTTTCGAGCTGGATATTTAAATAATTGTCTTCAGTTCATGTTGCTTATCTAGCGCATGATGTGTGTCCAGAATGTATAACTCAGCTGCACTCCAGCCACTATCTCGCTCGCTGCAGAAATGTTTTTCCCTCTTCGCTGTCACCTTTATATAGTATCTTCTTTGGCAGTTCGGAACAAACATTGCAGGTAGTAATGATAAAATAATTCTAACAAAAAAAACACATTCGAATTAACCTACATGGACTGCTTATTTTAAATTTAAACATTACATTTAAAGCAGGAGGGACAGCCATACTATCTCATGAAAAATAAACACATTTATAAGTAGATAAATATTTGTTCTACTTACCTAAGTATTGTACTGTCCACGTTTTGATTTAAGTGAATTTAATATAATAGTAAATAAAGTGAAAACTGTCCCTGGCATTTCCACCTTAACTCCCTCTGACTGAAGCCAATCTTGATGCCATTGCCTCCCTTACTTTTTTTTTATCTCCTAGGAACTGCACTGTCATTTCGATCTTGCTTTGTAAACACATGTGAGCACAGCATAGATCATATTTCAGTAGCTTCTCCCTTCTCAGCTCCAGTCACATTGAGTTGCCCTCAGCCAATCAATGAGGAGCAGAAATGTGGGAGGGGAGATGACACGCTTCCTTCTAGTCGGCAATTCACCAAATATAGCCATGTTGACTGAGATCAGAATTTTTTTTGCTGTAATAAATTTTATTACATTGGAGTACTTGCAATGCAGGGTCAGGTTGCAGGCGGCACAATAAACACAGAGCAATGGGAAAATGTAATATGATTTTATGGCTGACAATCCCGCTTTAAGAAAATGCCATTATGTAGCTACATCCAAAATGGTGCCGATGTTACCACTGTAAGCCTCTTTCTCCTGGCTGTGGACCTTGATGGACATTGGTGTATCCTTAGGGGATAGAGTAGGCAGATGGTCGGCATACATTTGGCGGGTTGGAGGATAGAGTAGGAGGAGACCAGATTTAATTGCAAGGGTTAGAATAATAAATATAGACTGTTTATGTTGGTGAGTAGAGGTTAGAACTAGGCATCTAAATGGGATTAATTTAAGGGAGTAGGTAAGGTTAAGGCATCAGGAAAGGGTTAATGTTGAAGGGAGAGTTTAGGTTTAGCCTTCAGGAAAAGATTAATATTGAGGGTTGAGGTTAGACATCAGGAAAGTGTTAATGTTGAAGGGTGAGGTTAGTTTTAGGCATCAGGTAAGGGTTAATGTTGAGGGGTGAGGTTAGATTTAGGTGTCAGGAAGAGGCTGACATGGGGGGGGGGGGGGGGGGGGTTAGGGACAAGGAGGGGGATTTTTTTCAGTTACACAACCAACAGCACAGATCAACAAAAATCTCCAATGAAAACAGTGTTGCAGATGCAAAATAGCAATAGAAATTGGTCCAGGTGCTGAGTGCAAACATACACCCCCACCCCACAACAGAGAATAATATGCACTAGATCAGGGGTGGCAAACTTAATCATGTAGATCTTCAGAGTAGCGCAGTGAAGGAGTTTAATATTTACCTGGCTCAGCGCGGTTTCCTGATAGCCACATGCTCTATTCTGCATACCTCAGGCTTGTGAAGGAAGTATGGAAGCAAAGAGCGAGCGACTTACATGAAGAATAGAATAAACACAATGCATTGCTTGGCCAGGTATATATTACACTGCTACGCTGCTCTACTCTGCAATGTGGGAGAGAGTGTCGGGTAGGGGAAGAGGAGGTCTACCAGCCACCAGGGAGGGTTGGGTGGTTTGGATAACAGGAGGGTTTTTGGATGGGAAGGCAGTGCGCTGTCATTCTGTTAATGCTTATGATGATGATGGGTATTTGTCGAGGGCCGTATTCGGTCTGCGGGCTTTGTGTTTGACACCTGTGCACTAGACCATTAGCTTGCAATGCAGAGGCCCTTCTCAAGATCTGGAAGAGAACCTGAGACATCCAGCCTACAACAGTTTGGTTGCAGCTTAATGATAATAGAGCATTCATTTTAAATGTACCATTTACAGTCAGGGCCAGTTCTGTCATGAAGCAGGTGCAGAGATTACATGGGCAGCATTTTTGTACGGTGAGTGAGGTGAATAGGTAATCATTGGGGAAAAGCAGCTTGTTGTGCTGTGTGAGGAGTCTGACAGTGAGTTAGGAGGGGGGAGGCGGGAGAACAGCAGTGTTTCATTTGAATTAAATGAATCAGAGTAAATTGTCAGGTGCTGTGCGATCATTTCAAATTGGGAAGGGAGGTGCATCCTCACAAGTTTGCCTCAGGCAGCAAAAAGTCTAGGACTAATCAAACTAGACTGTTTACAGTCAGACTAGACTGGGATGTGAATTACTCCCATACGGTTTCTGTTGTCCAGAATTCTGCTTCGGA
Organism: Hyperolius riggenbachi; assembly: GCF_040937935.1. NCBI lineage: Eukaryota > Metazoa > Chordata > Amphibia > Anura > Hyperoliidae > Hyperolius > Hyperolius riggenbachi. Next base: position 107,966,478 of record NC_090652.1, read on the forward strand.
TAGACCCTGCAGTGGGTCATAACTTCCCTGTTTGGTTGTAAGGCTGTATAGTATACACCCTTACAACCTCAGCAGCTCTTGCTGTTGTCATAAACTAGGCTCTTTGCACCAAAGTTGGATCACAATGAGACTATGACTTGACAATGTCGCCACCCACCTTCCCATAAAATCATTGCCTGGCCTCAGTATTCGTGCAGAGGCCAGGCAAAAACATCACCAGGAAGTCAGGCTAGGCATGGGCGGGGCCACCATGGCTGGGACTGTCTTCCGTGGAAGACATGGCTGGACTTCTGAACTATGGAATCCAGGAAAACTTTTGGGGTGCACAAAGCCTTGTTAGTTGCATAATCCTGCTTTGCTGCAGTAGTGGTGGAGCTTTACACTGTACATCATTGCTACCAAATTGAGAGGCAGCACCCACTAAAGAGTCACATTAAAGACATCTTCCAATAAATATGGAACTACCTTAATTCATTTTGCACTATATACTTATATGTAACTCCTTGCAAGCAGCTAATTATACAGATGGCATTTGTACAGCTAAACTGTTGTAGCTGCAAAAAAGACAGACCTAGTTCAGTCTTTGTATTCACTTTTATTCTATACTGCACATGACACCACTATCTCCTTTTAAATGTATGTTTCCCCCGGAATTCTAATTTTATGTAAACGGTGAAACGCCAATATGCCGGTGCTCTCACTGCCCAGTGAACAGGCAGGTCTCATACAGGAGAGCAAATATCTCCAGTTTTCACTAAAAACATATTTCTGCAGACTACTTTGAGGCACCTCATCTGTAGCCATTTAAAAACAGATATAAAAAGAATGTGCAGATGTTTAAAGGGAACCAGAGACGATGCACCCTCATGTATTTGACCATATATACATCAATGGGAACATGACAGTAAACACCTACCCTGCACTCGGTTTCATTCTTCTCTGCCAAATCTGCCTGTTATCAGCTCTGAAAAGAACCCCCAACTGAGCATTCAGTCTAGCTTTTCCAGGAATGCTGCTATTTATCCTCGAAGGAGCAAAGCAGAGCCACAAGGGGGCAGACTTGTGCTTGAAAAGACATCACAGAAGACTGACTCAGCTATAATCATTCCGGGAAAAGCTAGACTGAATGCTCAGTCGGGGATTCTATTCAGGGCTGATAACAGGCAGATTTAGCAGAGAAGAATGAAACAGAGAGCAGGGTAGGGGTTTACTGTCATGTTCCCATTGATATATATGGTCAAATACATGAGGGTGCTTCATCTCTGGTTCTCTTTAAATTGGTTTTAGATGTCTTGGAAAGCTGAAAAGCTAAAAAAACAAACAAAAAAACAAGCCAATCAACAAACAAAACGAAAAAACTGTGGTTTCACCATACCAGCGGTTAACTTTATTAGTATTACGGGGATGTGTGAGTTAGTTAGAAAAGGCAAAGCACAAACAGCAATGCAAAGATAACTAGGATGAACTTGAAAAAAAGTGTACAACTGAAAACTTGTTGGAGGCGCCCAGGATATAACTATCTTAAATCAAATCACAAGGTATATGAGTAATTGAATCTTACCTCCATAAATGGACAAACTACTTGGGTAAGATTGGTTTTAATGATGCGCAAAAAAGACAATGCGTTTCAACGGCACTGGCCCGCTTCCTCAGGTCAATAACAAAGTGTCTAAGTTTGTAGCAGTCACAGCTGTGGGTGCCTCTTTTCTGGAAAGATTATGATTTAAGATAGTTATATTCTGGGCACCTCCAACAAGTTCTTTCAGTTGTAGTCTAACTCTTCAGGGTAGGTTATATTACACCACGTGTCCAATTACCTAAGGAGAGCGACCGACCATTACCTGTAATTCTAGCACCAGCTATTTCCGGAGGCTGAGTTACCTCTTTTTTTTTTATACTAATCTGTGCGGCGCCCCGGGCTGAAACTCCCGGCCCCGAAGTCAAACAGCACTGGCGCTCAAACAATTGGTGCAGTGCTTCACCAAGATCAGAAGCTTTGTATAGTCCATGGAATCCATCAGTAGTTCTCATATTGCTTTTGTTGCCCAGAGGTGATATTTACATTTAGCTTGCCCCCTGAAAAGCAGCTGAAGTTCAATATCAGACAGGGCGTCCGAAAGTAAACAGAGGTTGAAGAATAGAGGTGAGAGTAGTACAATGCTACATCACCAGCATCTATAAAGCCTGACGCACCCATTTTCATTTGTACCTTGAACTCCTGTCTATTTTATAGGTTTTTAATGATTTCACTTCATTGTACACCTCACTATCATTAAACACTCATGAGAAAAGTTTTGTGTTAGTTTTACACCTAATTATGAGAATAAATGAATGGGTTTATAGGAAATCATGCATAAATAATCCCGTGGGTTATTACCGCATGATTCATGACAGCTATTCAGTGGTCTTCCATGTGTGACTTAAGGACTAGCGAAAGACCTGCCTGAAGCAGGTGTTAATTGATAACGCAGAGGCCAGCTGTGCATTTGCTATGTAAAATAAACATTTGTTCAGCTTGGATTTGTTCATTGCTTTGTTTAGGCAACACTGAAGGGGTAGCAATTTTCAATAAATATAAGAGATAATGGATCGGGTTGTGAAGAATAACCCAAAAGACTTCTTTCAACAGAAGTAAGAAATAAAATATTACAACCTGTGGGGTTTATTATGGACTCACTTTCACACATATGGCAAATAGACAAGTGGTCTGATACAAGACCTATGTTGGGGTGAGGGTATTTATCTAATTGAACCATTATTGCAGTTATAAGATAATCAGATACTATAACCCACCACCCCTCATAGCGAGACACACACCTAAGCAAGAGGGCGCTGACTGGCGTAGGGCCCGAGGTCACGGTGGTCGCACGTGCGACTGGGCCTGGCTCCTACAGCCTTGAGGGGGGCGGGGGGGGGGGGGCGGCGGTTAGCCACTTACAAATCAACTTAGTTGGCTGCAGTTGCGGCTCCCAGACACAGACAGTGCAGACACATAACTCACTGTCTGCCTGGTCTCCAGACTCCTCCTCCCCACACAGCCCGAGTTACACAGCTCACACAGCCTGTGCTAGCTGTGGAATCAGGCAGAGGTCATCCTCCCTACGCACTCTCCCTGTCTACACTGCATTCCTGTAAATACATCATACTGCTGCTTCCTACTGCATGCCTCCCTGTATACTGTACTGCTATATACCTACTTGTATAGTGCTGTATACCCCCCTGCTTTACACCACACAGCTGCTTCCTACACCTGTACTCCAGACTCAGCTTACCAGCAGGCAGAGAAGTACAGTAACTCCTGGCAACCAGGCAGCGTGATTACACTTGTTCCAAGCTAATGAAGGCTAATATGTGGCTGCTGGGGGTGCTGCACAACACTTGTGTTTCTTGCTTAATCTCATTTAATTTGACCAACAATGTGCTTTACTAACCTGCCTTGTTTAAGAGGTAATTGCAGGTTAGTAGAGCTTTGTCTCTGTGGAGCCAGGGCCGGAGCTACCATAGGAAAAAATGGGCAATTGCCCCAGGGCCCCAGAGCCTGTAGGTGCCCCCCAAGGTGTCCCTCCCCCATCTTAACTGTTTCTCCCCAGGGACTCTGCAGAGTCTGTTAAGTTGGGAGGTGATTGGGGGAGGGTCAGCAGCCTGCTCAGGGGACCAGGAGGGAGATTTGGCTGCAACAAAGGGCCTCTAATGACGCTTTTTGGTCAGGGGTGTCTGTTGGGGAGCCCCCAGGCTAATCTTGCCCTAGGGCCCAATTGTTACTTAAACCGGCCCTGTGTGGAACACATGCTCTGCATCCTACACATGTTCTTGTGTGGGTGCAAAGGTACATACACACGTCGGATTTTTGCAAACGACCCGTCGTTTGGATGTTTGAACGTCCGGTCGTTTGGAAGTCAAATCGGGCGTGTGTACAGTCTGTCGTTCAGCTGATAAGACTGGACTTGAGCGATCCGCTTGGCGTCCAAACGGCGGGTCGTTTGCGAAAATCCGACGTGTGTACGAGCCTTTAAGCATCCATGTTTTCCAAGCAAAGTGTATTCAGGTTTGCAAAACTGAGTGCTTCGTTTCCTGAGTGTTGGGAGGTGTGTAATGTCTGAGATGGGGGGACTCAGAGTTTATAGTAAAGTAGACCTGGACACTTGCACAGGAGGAAAACAGAGAGCAATGCACCCTGTATGTATTCAGGGGCGTAGCAGTAGGGAGTGCAGAGGTTGCAACCGCATCAGGCACTTGGGCCATAGGGGCCCTTCCTCAACTGCAGTATTAGCAGGACAGTCCACTGTTTCGGGCTCCTGCCCATCATCATGCTGCCTAGTTCTAGGCAGCATGATGATGGGCAGGAGCCCGAAACAGTGGACTGTCCTGCCTCATAGTTCTTTTTAAAATTTGTATGTTTCTATTCGAATAAACAGAATAAGCTTTTTTTGAAGGTGGTGCGGATCATTCCTTGCTTTTGCTGTCTTCTGGGTCCCATGGTGTCCGGGACCATTTGATCTGCACACCTGACCATCTGAGTCTGATGGAAGCTGAATGAGTGCGACTCCATACCTAAAACTCATGTTCCAGCACTTATGCATGGGAGTGGGAAATTGGATACCTCTGATCTCGAACCCCCATGCCATTTTTTTATTATTAATTTGAAAGCAACTGCTCTGTGGTAACAGAGTTCACCCGCTCTCAACAGATTTAGCAATAGAATCACTAGACCACAGTGGTGCCCCATGTGACCCAGCAGCATGTTACAGGTTACATGAGACACAGCTGAAGCCATGGATACAGGAGGCTGGACAGGCGGATGGAGATCCCATCGCTGGAATGCTGAGAGCAAGTGAGTGAAGTGCCACCATGCACCTGGGGAGAAGGAGACGGGGAGTGCGAAGAGGAGAACATTTGGGTAGGGGAGCTGCCACTTACTGCCCTTTAATTGTTGCCACCCTAAAGCACGAGATTCACGTTGCTTCAAGGAAGAGTCGCTCCTGAATGCAAAAACAAGTCATGGTGACTATTTCAGTTAACAATTTGTATGCAAAATATTGTTACACATTGGAAATGAATGAAGAAATACCATTTGCTAATGCAAATTGTTGCTCTATCGACAAGTTACTGTTTACATATTAGCAGAGGTGGAAAAGCTCATAAGGAAGGAAAAAGACAGCATGTTTTAGCTCAATATGTTTGTTGATGATAACTTGGAGAAATAAGACACTGCTGAAAAATATGGATTCTAGCTGGTAGGTAGAGCATGATTTTACAAAGCAACTGTTGTGTGATGATAATAGAAAACACAGAAACAGCAGCATAAAAAAAAATACATTAAGAATTGTTCCAGTCATTCAGTATAGCAACTGCTAGTTACCTGTTCACACCGTGCTTCACAATATTGCCCCTCTGTTGGTTTCAAGCATGTGATCGACTTGATCATATCACCAATTTAATTAATCTTCTTTCTATGTAGGCCGCTAAAACAGGAAACGGCACTGAGACATTATCACGTGATTGTTCATAGTATCAAACTGATCACATGCTTCTTCATGAACTCTTTTTAAAGAGAATTTATGTAGAAGTAATTCACCATCTGTAATGTGGAAGTGAGCCTCAAACTTTATGCCAAGACAGGTTGTTTACCCAACATTCCCTACATTCTAATCTTATGTAGAATCTTTATACATTCTAGTGTAGGTTGCAAAAAAGGAGTGAGAAACTGCTCACCTCCTTACCACCCTGTACCGTAATGGATATGGCAGTGGATTGCAACAATCTGCCAAGGACCAGAACAAGTCAAAATTACCCACAGCATACCACTGTTTTAAATAACACATTGTTGTACATCTTTATTCTTCATGTAACACACAAAGCTTAACAGGCTGCAGGTCAGTACATTACATATAACTTATTGGTGGATGCTACTAGCTAATGGCATAGGATAATCCAGATAAGTGGATATGTCTGAATTCACCCAATTTTGTACGTATGCACTGACTGAACACTTTATTAGCAACATTATAATTATACTGGGGAGGGCCTCCCTTTGCCCTCAAAAAAGTCTTAGTTCTTCAAGGCGTGGAGTCACCAAAATGTTGGAAATATTCCTTTAAGATTTTAATCCATTTTGACATGACTGCATCATACAATCTCTGCAGATTTGTCTGATGCCATTTTCTGCTACAAATCTCTCGGTCTACCACCTCTTAAACCCCTCACTAGTTTGGAACGGAAACAGAAGACATAAGTCCATTAATTTATGCTGTTGATGCCAAATTATGGCTGTTTGTGTGTCAACAGAAATGCAGATTGATCAGAACAGGCTATTTTTTTTATCAGTGCTCAGCTGCCTCATTCGGGTGAGCTTGAGCTCCCATGACAAAAGTCAAACCTGATGTGACTAGATAATATGTTGTGCCATGTAAGATACTTTGCTGCTCATCACTGACGTAAAGAGTGGTTACTTGAGTGAGCATAGCCTTTCTGTCAGCTTGAACCAGTCTGGCCATGCATCTCTGACCCCGCTCATTAAAAAGACAATTCTTTATGCAGATTTTCAACCAATCTGAGTAAACTATAGAGAGTGAATGAGAACCTCGGGAAATCTCTACATACTAACTAGTCAACAGTAAAAATTATTTTTCCTTAATTCTAGTGTTTGATGTGAGCTTTATTTAAGCCTCCTGGGCTATATTTGCATGCTTATACACATGTAAGTGCTGCTATATGATATCTTTTAAAGTGAACCTCCAGGCTAAAAAGCACTGAAAAGGCTTGGTGTTTCTTAAACAGTTTCACAGCATCAGAACTGTTTTTCTTACCCAAGCCTCATTTTTAGCTGCACAGAAGAAAACTGCCCGGGCATTTTTCCCTGATGCTGTGCAAGGCATGATGGGATTTCTGATGTTGTTGTTTTCCTTCTACTGTTTTGATGCAAATTTATTTTTTTATTTTTTTTAATTTGAGATTTGAAGCCTAGCGTGCACAGCTGGGAGGGGTGTTCAGGACACAGGATAGTTGGAACTATGTCTCATGCTGCCTTTCACCTCCTTTTAAGCAAAAAGATGGCTGCCCTCATGAAAAAGATGGCTGACCCCATGAAATCACAAACATTTCCCTGTTCTTTTAAAACAGGGTGGGTATGAGATTAAATTATCTATTTTAATTAACATAACTAATGTAACTTAATGACAGTATGTTTGTTTAGGCTGAAGTTCCCCTTTAAAAGACAACTATGATTAAACACGGTTTTTAAACTGGAAAAATGCTTACACAGCTATTAAAAAATACTTGGACATTATTTATACTTTGTAGCATTATTACACTTGTTAATTGATAGTTGTCCTTTAAAGTACATCTGAGCTGAAAGATATGTAAAGGCTACCATATTTATTTACTTTTAAACACTGCATATTGCCTCCACATTCCTCTCCCTTTAGGTGTGCTTTCATCAATGCCAGTGTAAAAACTATATAGTAAAAAAAAAAAAGAATGCTACAAAATACTGAACATATAATCTTAGAATCCATATGGTTGTTGGAATGAAGGCATTTAAGTCCACTTACATCAAAGAGGAAGTGGGAGAAATGTAAGCTTTTTATTACACTTGAAGCAAGCTCCTTCCTACGTGGGGGCTTCTGAAGGAATTACTCACTCGCTGTCAGAAATAGGTAAACCTCCGTTTTCCAAAGAGTAAAAGAAAACGGAGACTGAGTCATCCTGTCTCTTCGAATTTGTGTTGCATTTTTATTGTTCTTTTGTTCTCCGCACTACACAACATCTTTTGCTGCTACTGGGAAGTTATGTACCATGCTGATGGAGACAGCAGCGCACTGCAAGGTGATGCAGCGCGTGGTTCACGGCTCAAGATGGCTGCTGCAACATCGAGGAACCGGTTCCTGTGGGAGCCACTTGTCAGAAGAAATTCTAAGGTACATAATATGAAACATGAATGGTTTCAGGGAAAACGGGCTCTCTGCTGATACCAAAAAAAAAAAGCTCTTTTGATTACTTTTCTTTTGAATTTTTTTTGAGTAGAGCAGTCATGCAACAGAACGACTACCGACTAGGAAAAGGCTGAGGATCTAGACAAAAAAAAATAACTGTATAAATTCCAACCAGTTTGACACTAATTGGCTAAATATATATTAGTCCTCTCTGACTCTATAATGAGGAGAAATCAATTGTAGCAGAGGTCCTATTATGTGTTTAGCTGGAAGAGCTGTTACGAAAACCACTATTTTGCACGTGGAAAAGTCTTGCTAAATTACCTTTTTTTTTCTATTTTTAATAAAGCTTCGCTGTTCTCTTACAGAAAGTTTCCTTTTTTAATGAGTTTGCAAAATGAGAAAAAAAATGACGGGCATTAATATACACTTCAACAAATCAACGGATCTCATGTTTCAAAGTATGTTGAACTATTAAACAAGTACAATATTTTCTGCCTGAACAGAGGAAGCGGAGTTAAGTGTCTCGCTGTGCATCTTATATTTATTTAATTTGGTTTTATTAGCCTAGGACTTAAAGGGAAAGTCCATCTTGGTTTTTAAAAAAAGTGTAATAACATAGATGCGTGCTTAAAGCAGTGCTCCCCAACCCCGTCCTCAAGGCCCACCAACAGTGCACGTTTTGTGGAAATCCAGAGGTAGTTAATCAGCTCTGCTGCAACACTAATTACCTCACCTGTGCATGTTAGTGGTTTTCTGCAAAACATGTACTGTTGGTGGGCCTTGAGGAGTGGACAGGGTTGGGGAACCCTGATTTAAAGTGTACACAAGGTGGCATGCCGGGAAGTGGGGAGGATGTCGTCAGATGGGACAAGGAGGTATGTTCCCTGCTCCATGACATGACTTGACCCCGAAATTGTTGACATGCAGCTTGTCTGCAATCTTGAGGGAAAGGGCCATCCCTTGTAGGAGAGGAACTCATTCAAATTGCCCACTGATTTTGATTTTGCCCACTGAAATTGCTCCCTTCGCTCCCTACGCCCCTTCGTTAGCTCTCATTGGACATCTTGTCTCTCCCATATCGCTCCCCCGCCTCCCTGCGCTCTGCTCTGGGATGAGACGCACAGAATTTGGAGTGTTGTGACCCCAGGGGTCACTGAAAGTAAAAGTAGAGGATTGCTGGCCACAGGAGCGGTGGAGATCAGCGGTAATTCAGGGTACCTGATCTGGCTAGCCCCTTGGATCAGGTAGCACGTTTTTGTTTTGTTTTTTTACAAAAATACCCACCTTGTATTTACTTTAATGTAATTAAAAAGTAATAATGACAGTGACAGTGTCACTGACAGTAAGTTAAAATTGGCCTCTTTGTAATCAGGGCAATTAACCTCTTCCAGTGTTAGACTGCCAGAAATTGCCCTCATCCTGCATGTGTTATTGGCTACACATGGAAATAAGGCTAGGTACTCATTTACATATCAAGTACAGTAACTGCCATATTTGGAATTTGGAATGTCTGTGTTTCGCAGGGAAATATCATGTAAGCAAACTGAGATAATGTTGGCTATTAGTGTGTACAGCTTAACTAATGGAATTCTGTATGCATTTTTTTTCCAGCAAAATAATTCGTCTTCATGAGCAGGCCAAAAGAATGTTGGGAAGTGTGTGAAGGGGGGCATTATCTTCCTGTCTAAGCCTGTAGGGAGAATGCTACTGTCTGTCTGTTATTCAGTGTCTATGGCTGAATGTATTTAATGTAGAGGCTCAGCAGGACAGTCAGGCAACTGGTATTGTTTAACCATTTGAAGACCTTACACCCACCTAGTGACCAAGCTATTTTTTTTACAATTCTGACCACTGCAGCTTTAAGAACTTGCTGCAGGGCCATACGAATTAGAACACAAATGAATCCCCCCCCTTTTCTGCCCACCAACAGAGCTTTCTGTTGGTGGGCACTGATCACTGCATTAATGTTTATTTTTTTATTTATTTGGTTGTTTTTTTTTATAAATTTGGCTATTTTTATTTTTACTACTCCCTTCCCTCTCTCCCCCCACCAGCCAATCACAGCGATCCGCTCTCATAGACATCAGCCTATGAGAGCCGATCGCTCTCTGAGCCTTCCAGGGGGACAGCTGAGTGTCATGGCTGCCCCCAGTACAGCGCTGCTATAGATCGCAGCACTTTACAGTGTAAATAGACAGCGGTTTTGCCATCTACAGACTACAGAAGCTCCGTTCCATCCTTCAAGTGGGGATGCATGCACATTAGCACACGTGATCCCCTGCAATCTCTGCCTCCGGGACTTGACACCAATTGGCGTTAGGCGGTCCTGGGCGAGCTTGCCTCATTCACATCGATTGGCGTTAGTTATAAGGAAAAATATGGCAGCCTCCATATCCCTCTCAGTTCGGGTGTACTTTAAGCCCATTAAAGGGAGGCTACATATATAGAATCAAGTAGAGATGAGCGTAATGACCTAATTACGATTTCGCGAAATTTCGCGTAATTAGTGTAATTACGATTATGGCCGTAAGTACATAATCGTAATAAAGAAGGATTTCGCGAAATTTCGCGTAAGCGTAATTTTCGCATTACAGTGGGTTCATGCCGTAATTTCGCATTAAACGCTACCGTAATTTTGCGTTAAACCGTAACGCTCCGTATAGTATAAAAAAGCCGCCGACTTTAAGGGTTAATAGCAAAGCCCCCTTAAATGCTAAGAGCCTCAAATTTGGAGAATATATTAAGGAGATCAGGAGGAATAAGAGGAAAATTTTTTTTTCAAAAAGACCTTATAGTTTTTGAGAAAATCGATGTTAAAGTTTCAAAGGAAAAATGTAAACATTTAAAAACCCGCCGACTTTAACGGTTAATAGCAAAGCCTGCTTAAAGTTTAGGAACACCAAATTCTCAGGGTATATTAAGGAGATCAGGAGGAATAAGAGGAAAATTTTTTTTTCAAAAAGACCTTATAGTTTTTGAGAAAATCGATTTTTAAGTTTCAAGGGCGAAAATGTCTTTTAAATTCGGAAAATGTCAGGTTTTTTTGCACAGGTAACAATAGTGTATTATTTTCATAGATTCCCCCAAGTGGGAAGAGTTTTACTTACTTCGTTCTGAGTGTGGGAAATATAAAAAAAAAACGACGTGGGGTCCCCCCTCCCAGACCTCTTTAACCCCTTGTCCCCCATGCAGGCTGGGATAGCCAGAATGCGGAGCACCGGCCGCGTGGGGCTCCGCACCCTGACTATACCAGCCCGCATGGTCCATGGATTGGGGGGGTCTCGGAAGGGGAGGGGCAGCCAAGCTTTCCCCTCCCCCTCCGAGCCCTTGTCCAATCCAAGGACAAGGGGCTCTTCTCCACCTCCGATGGGCGGTGGAGGTGGAGGCCGCGATTTCCTGGGGGGGAGGTTCATGGTGGAATCTGGGAGTCCCCTTCAAAAAGGGGTCCCCCAGATGCCCACCCCCCCTCCCAGGAGAAATGAGTATAGAGGTACTTGTACCCCTTACCCATTTCCTTTAAGAGTTAAAAGTAAATAAACACACAGACACTTAGAAAAAGTATTTTAATTGAACAAAAAACATAACCACGAAAAAAGTCCTTTAATATTCTTAATTAACCATTAATACTTACCTGTCCCTTTAAAAGCCAGTTCCCACGCAATATCCTCGGAAATATACTAAACAGTTACAATATAACAAAGTTATTACAATGTAACAACTTTGTTACATTGTAACTACGCGCACCCGACGTCACTCGCCGCTCAGCCGCCGCACCCGCACGCACCCGACAGAGCTCTGAGCTATATAGCTCAGAGCTCCCTAAGCATCTTTGTATTTGGGCTCCAAGGAGCCCCATTGGTCCTTAGCAGACCAATGGGGTTCCTTTAAATCAGAAGGAACCCCATTGGTCTGCTAAGGACCAATGGGGCTCCTTGGAGCCCAAATACAAAGATGCTAAGAGAGCTCTGAGCTATATAGCTCAGAGCTCTGTCGGGTGCGTGCGGGACGCTAAGTCCCCGCCGGCTCCCGCTGTCCACCCCGCCCACATCTGTCACCCACATGTCACCCACATGTGAGTGACATGTGGGTGACATGTGGGAGAGGCGGGGTGGACAGCGGGAGGCGGCGGGGACTTAGCGTCCCGCACGCACCCGACAGAGCTCTGAGCTATATAGCTAAGTCCCCGCCGGCTCCCGCTGTCCACCCCGCCCACATCTGTCACCCACATGTCACCCACATGTGAGTGACATGTGGGTGACATGTGGGAGAGGCGGGGTGGACAGCGGGAGGCGGCGGGGACTTAGCGTCCCGCACGCACCCGACAGAGCTCTGAGCTATATAGCTCAGAGCTCTCTTAGCATCTTTGTATTTGGGCTCCAAGGAGCCCCATTGGTCCTTAGCAGACCAATGGGGTTCCTTCTGATTTAAAGGAACCCCATTGGTCTGCTAAGGACCAATGGGGCTCCTTGGAGCCCAAATACAAAGATGCTTAGGGAGCTCTGAGCTATATAGCTCAGAGCTCTGTCGGGTGCGTGCGGGTGCGGCGGCTGAGCGGCGAGTGACGTCGGGTGCGCGTAGTTACAATGTAACAAAGTTGTTACATTGTAATAACTTTGTTATATTGTAACTGTTTAGTATATTTCCGAGGATATTGCGTGGGAACTGGCTTTTAAAGGGACAGGTAAGTATTAATGGTTAATTAAGAATATTAAAGGACTTTTTTCGTGGTTATGTTTTTTGTTCAATTAAAATACTTTTTCTAAGTGTCTGTGTGTTTATTTACTTTTAACTCTTAAAGGAAATGGGTAAGGGGTACAAGTACCTCTATACTCATTTCTCCTGGGAGGGGGGGTGGGCATCTGGGGGACCCCTTTTTGAAGGGGACTCCCAGATTCCACCATGAACCTCCCCCCCAGGAAATCGCGGCCTCCACCTCCACCGCCCATCGGAGGTGGAGAAGAGCCCCTTGTCCTTGGATTGGACAAGGGCTCGGAGGGGGAGGGGAAAGCTTGGCTGCCCCTCCCCTTCCGAGACCCCCCCAATCCATGGACCATGCGGGCTGGTATAGTCAGGGTGCGGAGCCCCACGCGGCCGGTGCTCCGCATTCTGGCTATCCCAGCCTGCATGGGGGACAAGGGGTTAAAGAGGTCTGGGAGGGGGGACCCCACGTCGTTTTTTTTTTATATTTCCCACACTCAGAACGAAGTAAGTAAAACTCTTCCCACTTGGGGGAATCTATGAAAATAATACACTATTGTTACCTGTGCAAAAAAAACTGACATTTTCCGAATTTAAAAGACATTTTCGCCCTTGAAACTTAAAAATCGATTTTCTCAAAAACTATAAGGTCTTTTTGAAAAATTTTTTTTCCTCTTATTCCTCCTGATCTCCTTAATATACCCTGGGAATTTGGTGTTCCTAAACTTTAAGCAGGCTTTGCTATTAACCGTTAAAGTCGGCGGGTTTTTAAATGTTTACATTTTTCCTTTGAAACTTTAACATCGATTTTCTCAAAAACTATAAGGTCTTTTTGAAAAAAAAAATTTTCCTCTTATTCCTCCTGATCTCCTTAATATATTCTCCAAATTTGAGGCTCTTAGCATTTAAGGCGGCTTTGCTATTAACCCTTAAAGTCGGCGGCTTTTTTAGATTATACGGAGCGTTACGGTTTAACGCGAAATTACGGTAGCGTTTAATGCGAAATTACGGCATGAACGAAATGCGAAATTTTGCATTGAAAATTACGCTTACGGTATTTTCAATTACGATTTTAATGGCAATTACGCTACCGCAATTTCGCATCGTAATCGCGAATTTCGCATGCGTAATTATAGTAATGCGAAATTTCGAAAATTTCAGCTCAACTCTAGAATCAAGTAATATGAGCCTGCAACATAGAAGTACCATAAAAAAGCTGTATAAATTCTGATTGCAATGGATGTTTTAAACTTCAGATGAAAGGGCAAACCTTTACTTAGCTGGAATGATTCTAGCACATGTCTGGTGATACACTTACTGATTTTACAATGCACCCACAGTTCCCTTTATCTGCTGAATTCAATGACATTTTAGCCACACACAAAGTCAGTGTGCATTAAAAGTTGTTTATATAGCGGTTCTGCTCATCACCAGCCTATTTTCCAGTATGACCTCCATGGAATCAATGTATCTTACCTGTACGAACGAGGCAGCAGCCTGACCACAGGAGCTTTCCTCTAACATGCAATCAAAGAAACAAGCCTGGCTGGTAAACACAAGAGCAGGCCAGTAAATAATACACCTCAAAATCTCAGGGGAAAAAAAAACCCTGCTGTCTTCCACAACACACAAAGGAACATGAAAAAGCTCCAGTTGTATCTTACATGCGTGCACAGCTTACAGTGCTTGTAAAATATTGCTTTTTGTCTGACAAAAGAAGCCCCTTTTTTTTGAGGCTTTGAAAAATCCACTGCTACAAAAATGTCACAGCTCCATTCGGGAGGGGAGGTGAGGTGAGCTGTAAACACAGTGTCTGAGTTTTGAAGTCGGGAGGCGAGCAAAGAAACACATCTAGTTTCCTACTGTTCCTAGCCTCAGGCAGACCTACCATGTCTGATCTGGTGACTTGAACAGTGGAAAAGACAGTCTTGTCCCCACCTTACCAGTGACTGGTCACTCCTCTCACAATCACGCTGTGCTGCTTTTATGACAACAGTTAGCTAGTTAGTACGGCTTTGTTAGGTTATGCCTGCCACTTATATATACAACGCTATTACAGCAAACCTGAAGTGAAAATAAACTTAGGAGGCAATGAATTGTGTGTGTAGTAAAGCTAAGAAATAGAACATTAGTAGCAAAGAAAAGTCTCATGTTGTTTTCCAGTACATGAAGAGTTAAACTTCAGTTATCTATGCAAAAGAGCTTCTCTGAGCTATTCGACCCAACTTGGGTCGAATATAGTCACTGTTTTTTGGCTGTTTAAAGAGAAACTCCGACCAAGAATTGAACTTTATCCCAATCAGTAGCTGATACCCACTTTTACATGAGAAAAATAATGATTTTCACAAACAGACCATCAGGGGGCGCTGTATGACTGATTTTGTGCTGAAACCCCTCCCACAAGAGGCTCTGGTACCGTACGGTACTCTGGGCAAACTGCCACAATGTAACAATGTTCACAGACAGGAAATGGCTGTTTATAGCTGTCTGTTAAAGCCAGAACTGCTAGGAGCAGCTACATAATCTGCCCACAGTAACAATGTCACCATGTAATACATGTCAGAATGTGAATCTGGGAGAGGAAAGATTTTACAATGAGCAAACACTGACTAAATCATTTATACATAATTATGGTAAAAAATGAAGCACTTTTTTTATTACATTATTTTCACTGGAGTTCCTCTTTAAGCGCTTCAGAAAACAGAAGAGACAGCTTAAGATAAGGTTTTAATGAAGGTAAGTTAGAAGGCTCATTATTTCTGCTTTGTTTTATAGCTTAAAAGACAGAGTGTGGTTTGTAAACTGCAAATATGACAGAACGATGCAATGCTATTTAAAAAAAAAAAAAAGCTATATAACTGAAAATAAAAATATGAGATTCTTCTTTGTTACTGTTGTATTCATTATCCAAACTACACATATAATTCATTATATCATATGTTTTTTTTTGCTTCAGGTTTGCTTTAAGGGCAAGGCTTTCTCATCCGTTTGTGTCTTGGAATGTTATTCATATTACTTTTGTCACTGTAATTACCGATTCTGTATTTTGTACTAACTGTATTTTGTATATTGGTATATACCATTGTCTGTATTATTTTGTACCCCATGTTTGTTTCTTACTTTGTACAGAGCCACAGAATATGTTGGTGCTTTATAAATAAATAATAACAATAATATTTTTTGATCAACAACCAAAAAGCCAACTAAATTACTTGTATTTGAAGATATTAATCTTCCATAAGATTTTGATTACTGTTTACCTACTTGAGGGGCCCTGACACCTCTGCTATACAACATAGTGAATTGGGTAACTTCAATCTTCAGAACACTCATTAGTACACAATTATTTAACATTTAACGTTTTCCTGTACCTGAAAATGCTATAAAAGGGAGGATCTGCAGGAGAGTGACATGCAGACAGGTTTGGGGAAGGCTCATGTAGTAGTGACATCATTAAAGTGAACCTCCGGACTAAAAATCTACTCAGCAGAACTGAAAAGGCTTGATATTTCTTTAACAGTTTCACAGCATCAGAACTTTGTTTTTCTTACCAAAGCATCATTTTTAGCTACATTTTAGCTAAGCTCCACCCATCAAAGAAAACTGCCCGGGCTTTTTTCCCTGATGCTGTGCAAAGCATGATGGGATTTCCTATGTTGTTGTTCACGTTGCCTAGCAACTGGGAGGGGTGATCAGCACACATGACAGTTGAAACTGTGTCTCATGCTCCCTGTCACCTCCTTTCAACCAAAAAGATGGCTGCCCTCATGAAATCAAACATTTGCCTGTTCTTTTAAAACGGGGAGGGGGGGGGGTGTAAGAGATTATATTACCTATCTATTCTAATTAACATAACTAATGTAACTTAATGCCAGTATGTTTGTTTAGGCTGAAGTTCCTCTTTAAGCTTTACTCAAATCCAGAAGTCTGTTAGGGCCCTTTTCCACCTGCAGTCGCTAGCGTTCACGCTGAACGCTAGCGATTGCTGAATCGCAAAACCGGCGATTCCCCGACGTTTTGCGGCCGCGATTTTGCTATGCTATGCACTGCATAGCAAAATCGCTGCAAATATCGCTCCGCCACGCGTTCGCGTTCGGGTAAAAAACGAATCGCGGTAGTGGAAATGACCTACCGCGATTCCTATGTTAAAAAGCAAACCGTAGCAATTGTAAAATCGCTAGCGGTTTGCGACTTTGCGATTCAGCCAGCGCAAACGCGCTGGTGGAAAAGGGCCCTTAGGGGGAAGGTCTTGGACCATGTCTGAGTAAGCTTAGCAGTTATGCAAAAGAGCAATCTATCAGTTGACGTATTATCTCCTTTTATTTCCATTCTCGAGTCAGAAGAAACTTCGCATTAGGAGATATTTTTTACTTTCCTCCCTACTTACATCCTTCACCTTCCCACTCTTGTCCTTTACCATCTACTGTTATTCTTCAATCTCACCTTTTCCCACTCTTACCATGTATTGATGTTCTTTACTTCACCCCTCTTGTCCCCCCCATATGCTTGTCCATCATCCACTGTTATCCTTTAGCTACCCACTCTCTTAATGCCCCTCCTCATTCCGGACTTCTACCACCCCAAACGTTTCTAGTCTACACCTTCCCACTCTCGTCCTTCACCATCTACTCTTATCATTACTGTAATCTCTCCACTCTTGTCCTTCACCATTCAATCTTCTCATTTTACTCCCCACTCTTGCCCGTTATCATTCACTTTTGTCCTTTACCTCCCTAATCTTGTCCTTCTCACCTATTTCATCCTTTACCTATCCACTCTTGTCCTTTACCTCTCTAATGTTGACTTTCACTTCCCCAGTCTTGTTCTTCTCCCCACTCTCATCCTTCACCTATCGACTATTGTCCTTTACCTCCCTAATCTAGTCCTTCCTCTCTCCAATCTTGTCCTTCATCTCCCTAATTTTGTCCTTCACCTCCCCACTCCTGTTTTTCATCCGCCAGTCGTCTTTTACTTTCCTAATCTTGTCCGGTACCTCTCCAATTTTGACATTCACCTCCCCATTCTTGTATTTTCCCTTTCACTCTTGTCCTTTAGCTTCCGACTCTTATTCTTCCGCTCCTCACTCTCATTCTTAGCTATCTGCTCTTGTCCATCACCAGCAATATTGCAGTCATTTTTACTGAACACTGATGTGTCTTCAAGAACATATACAAGTCTAAATTTAAAAGAAAAATACTGCACAAATTAAGTAATATGTATATTTTTTCTGGTTGAACTTGATGGACGGATGTCTTATTTTAACCAAACAAACTATATTAAAGCTTTCATTTTCCTGCTGTATGTCAAGATTATCAAAAAGGTTGACTTATGATTTAAATGCCAGTAAGCAAATGTCAAGCCATAATTAGTAATGGTTGGATAGTTTTAAGAAAGTGTTAACTTCTTTATAAGCAATTGCTGAATATAAAATTAAGATTTATTTCACA
This sequence comes from Hyperolius riggenbachi, assembly GCF_040937935.1. NCBI lineage: Eukaryota > Metazoa > Chordata > Amphibia > Anura > Hyperoliidae > Hyperolius > Hyperolius riggenbachi. The sequence continues at coordinate 107,984,557 of NC_090652.1, forward strand.
AAGGTAGAACTACTTTAATACAAAGATAGTTGTATGTTATATAAATCTACTGTGGCTACCACCAGTTTAACATGAAGCTTGATGTGAATAGACTTCAGTGTCATTTCCAAAGCATGGCTGTTCAAAGAGTAACATTGATTTTTTTATGGTATGTAATAAAAGCAAAGCATTGTTGCTGACCTTCACAAAGGGTCATCCATATAGAAGAAATTACTAACAAAAGTAAAGCATGAACCTATTGAAAGAGATTCCCAAACACAAAAACAATAGGTCTTAAAGGACCACGATCACAAATAAAACCCTGGAATGTATAATACACATATACACATACATATAAAAGATACGTTTTCCCAAGAGTAAAATGCAATATAAATGGTATTTTTCCATATAGCTGCCACTTACAGTAGGTAGTATTAACATGACCACGTTAACATTTGTATTTCCAGGTTTTTGATTAGTGCATTTCCTCATGCATGGGGGATGCTTGGGATTTCTTTTACTTTCAACATTTTAATGCAGTCCCTGGATGGAAATAGTACAGTCTAGATCAGCGTTTTTCAACCGCTGTTCCGCGGCACACTAGGGATGTTGCCTGGTGGCCTGGTGTGCCGTACAGCAGTGATCCCCAACCTGTGGTCCGCGGGACGTTCCCAGTTGGGCCGCAGGACTGTCCTCTTCCCCCCCCGTCCCCGCGGCCGCTGCTGTTATTACCTTAGCAGCGGCCGCTCTCCCCTCTCCGGCGCGTGTACTTTCCAGCAGCGTATCTCCTGGCTGCTGTGTGTGATGCGACAGGAAGCAGGGCTCGGTTCCCATAGTAACGGTGATACACATCGCCTCTACAGGAAGCCGATGCCCTGCTTCCTGTCGCATCACACACACAGCAGCCGGGAGATACGCTGCTGGAAAGTACACGCGCCGGAGAGGGGAGATCGGCCACTGCTAAGGTAATAACAGCGGCGGGGACGGGCGGGGGGCACCACCTACCTATACTGGCCACTATACTAGCCACTATACTAGCTATACTGGGACACTATACTGGCTATACTGGGGCACTATACTGGCTATACTGGGGCACTATACTGGCTGTACTGGGGCACTATACTGGCTGTACTGGGGCACTATACTGGCTATACTGGGCACTATACTGGCTATACTGGGGAACTATACTGGGGCACTATACTGGCTATACTGGGCACTATCTACCTATACTGAGCACTATTCTAGCTATACTGGGCACTATTCTAGGCATACTGGGGCACTATACTAGCTATACTGGGCACTTTACTGGCTATACTGGAGCACTATCTACCCATACTGGGCACTATACTGGGGCACTACCTATCCATACTGGGACTATACTAGCTATACTGGGGCACTATACTAGCTATACTGGGGCACTATACTGGGGTAACTATACTAGCCATACTGGGGCAACTAAACTCCCTATACTGGGGCAACTATGCTAGCTATGCAGCCGCACCCCGCTCCCCCCATAGCCTGCTGCGCACGGCACTGTCCACTAGGTCGCGCAAACACCCGCACCTATTTTTGCATGTCTGGCCTTGGAAGTCCTTTAAAACAAAACAGATTTATAGGTTACAAGGCCAAATATCAGTTTCTCCTTGAATACAATCAATGTAAAAAAACAAAAAACTTTCTTCTGTCTAAAATGCATTGTAAATATAAGCCTCCCATGACAACTCCATGACAGAGCCCTCAAATAGAAGGTGAAGGAGTCGCTTGTAATGACATCATCACATAGTGCAGAGAGGAGGGAGGAGGCATGTAACAGAAGTGTAAAAGACAACAACTCCCCAGACTGACAGAAACATTACTGACAGGCAGTCAGCAACTAATTTCTGCCTTGATTCTGCCAAACTACAAACTTCGTTGTACGACTGTGTTTATAACACTGACGACATACACATTTACTGCTTTTTTTTTTTTTTTGCTTTCACTGGTAATAATTTCAATGCCCTGTGACTCCTTATATAAATATGTTTCCCTATGGCAGAACTCATACTCACTGACAGCAAATTGTTGCAAGTCACAATTCAAATCATATGCAGACAACAGACACAATATTAACATTTGTTCAGCCACCTGCCCCCTCTCTTCCCCATGGCTATGTCACCGCTGCTAAATTACTTCCGTCAGATGCGTTTGCCAGAGAAATCTCTGTTAATACATATAATCCATTTAGAAACAAGCTCAGACCGAAAGCCCATCTTTGGGGCAGATATTTTCCTTGATTCGTGCATGCAATAGGCTGGACATGGCTGAGCTGATAAGACCTGATTGATGCTGCTGACCTTTCATCGCTTAACGCTAGTTCACAAAAATGTTGGAAATAGCTGAAAAATGTACGTAATGTCTCTATTCACTGTGTTAGCAGTATACAAAAATTCAATGTATGCAAGATGAAAACTGAGCAGCAAGTGTTGCCCTGGGGACAGGCAGACTGTGCCAGACTTTGGGCCATACGGCCACAGCAGACACTGGCAGTAGTGGAGTTGGTAACCACATTCCTCCAAACTTTTTTAGGTAAGAGAGAGGGACACATTTAGGACATGCCCTCACCACACCACACCTAGGCCCATATGCAATTAACTTTTTCTAGAGAGTTTTCTAGTTTTCTCTTAGGAGATAATTTTAACCTTTAAAAACACTTTTCAGTACTTTGCAATTTAAAAACTACTGAAAATTAGGTGAAAAAGTACTACAAGATGGGATACATAGTTCTATAATATCGGCGGTAAAGTTAACACGCACATGCCGACTGTATATTTGATCATCAGGTGCCTTGGTGGAGTATTAGACAGCACTCTTGCTTGACTTATATTGCATGGTGGTCCCAGATTCAGGACCAATTCACAGAACTAAGTTTAATGTGTCCATGCAAGGGCTATGAAGCGGTATCATGGGAGGGCCAAAACCTTGCAAAGTTCTGAAGTTCAGGTAAATTTCACCATTACAACAGAAAGGTATACTTGAAAAGGTTATATACACGCCTAGGCCCTGTAAATTGAAAAAGGCTATACACTTCCCTAGGTCTGAGACCTATCACTAGTAATATCAAAAGACATAAGGTTGTGGTCTTTTTAAATATTTTTTTATAGTTTGTGGATATTGACAATAAAAGTAACTTTTTCATTTTTCTAGATATAGGTTTTCTTCCACTTTTTAGTCTTTTGATATACTTGAAAAGGCATTAATGGATTTCAACTCTCCATCTTTTAGGAAGGGACATGTACACACGATCAGCCAGCCAAGCTCCATGGAATGATTAGTTGGTGCACATTTTTTTACATCACATTGTTCACGGAGGATTGTACAGCCAAAGAACCAACCCCCGTCCATGGCATACAAGTGGGATACATGTGCAGCTAGTTACAACTACCCATCCAGGGGAGATCTAACCACACTGAACACATAGCCTAAACGGCTATATATATATATATATATACAGTGGAGGAAATAATTATTTGACCCTTCACTGATTTTGTAAGTTTGTCCAATGACAAAGAAATGAAAAGTCTCAGAACAGTATCATTTCAATGGTAGGTTTATTTTAACAGTGGCAGATAGCACATCAAAAGGAAAATCGAAAAAATAACCTTAAATAAAAGATAGCAACTGATTTGCATTTCATTGAGTGAAATAAGTTTTTGAACCCTCTAACAATAAAAGACTTAATACTTAGAGGAAAAACCCTTGTTTGCAAGCAAGGTCAAACGTTTCTTGTAATTGATGACCAAGTTTGCACACATTTTAGGAGGAATGTTGGTCCACTCCTCTTTGCAGATCATCTCTAAATCCCTAAGGTTTCGAGGCTGTCTCTGTGCAACTCTGAGCTTGAGCTCCCTCCATAGGTTTTCTATTGAATTAAGGTCCGGAGACTGACTAGGCCACTCCATGACCTTAATGTGCTTCTTCTTGAGCCACTCCTTTGTTTCCTTTGCTGTATGTTTTGGGTCATTGTCGTGCTGGAACACCCATCCACGACCCATTTTCAGTTTCCAGGCAGAGGGAAGGAGGTTGTCGTTCAGGATTTCACGATACATGGCTCCGTCCATTTTCCCGTTAATGCGGTTAAGTTGTCCTGTGCCCTTAGCAGAAAAACACCCCCAAAGCAAAATGTTTCCACCCCCATGCTTGACGGTGGGGCTGGTGTTTTGGGGGTCATAGGCAGCATTTTTCTTCCTCCAAACACAGCGAGTTGAGTTAATGCCAAAGAGATCTATTTTGGTCTCATCAGACCACAGCACCTTCTCCCAGTCACTCACAGAATCATTCAGGTGTTAATTGGCAAACTTCAGACGGGCCTGCACATGTGCCTTCTTGAGCAGGGGGACCTTGCGAGCCCTGCAGGATTTTAATCCATTGCGGTGTAATGTGTTTCCAATGGTTTTCTTGGTGACTGTGGTCCCTGCTAATTTGAGGTCATTCACTAACTCCTCCCGTGTAGTTCTTGGATGCTTTTTCACCTTTCTCAGAACCATTGACACTCCACGAGGTGAGATCTTGCGTGGAGCCCCAGAGCTAGGTCGATTGATGGTCATTTTGTGCTCCTTCCATTTTTGAACAATCACACCAACAGTTGTCACCTTCTCTCCCAGCTTCTTGCTAATGGTTTTGTAGCCCATTCCAACCTAGTGCAGGTCTACAATTTTGTCTCTGACATCCTTGGACAGCTCTTTGGTCTTTCCCATGTTGGAGAGTTTGGAGTCTGCTTGATTGATTGATTCTGTGGACAGGTGTCTTTTATACAGGTGACTAGTTAAGACAGGTGTCCTTAATGAGGGTGACTAATTGAGTAGAAGTGTCTAACCACTCTGTGGGAGCCAGAACTCTTAATGGTTGGTAGGGGTTCAAAAACGTATTTCACTCAATGAAATGCAAATCAGTTGCTATCTTTTATTTAAGGTTATTTTTTCGATTTTCCTTTTGATGTGCTATCTGCCACTGTTAAAATAAACCTACCATTGAAATGATACTGTTCTGAGACTTTTTATTTCTTTGTCATTGGACAAACTTACAAAATCAGTGAAGGGTCAAATAATTATTTCCTCCACTGTATATATATATATATATATATATATATATATATATATATATATATATATCAAGAAGGCCCTCAAAACTCACCTCTTAACTCTGGCCTACCACCCCTGACTAGTGTTTTAAATCTGCCGCAGTGGAACTCTGGTCCCCGACCTTTCGTGTCCCCACCTCTCCCTCTAGATTGTAAGCATTTGGGCAGAGTCCTCCTCGTTTTGTGTCCTACCTGATCATGCACCTCCATTGCCGTGCACCCATGCGATGCATTTGAGTGAACTCATCTTGCCTAATCTCCATGCTCCCCTCCAGTGACTGAGCATTACCTTGTATTCATACTGTGCTGTGTAATCAGGTTTGCATTTATTCCAGTATTGTTGTATTGCTGTATGTCACCCCTACATATTGTCTGTAAACTAATGCCCAGCACTGCGTAACATGTTGGCGCTTTATAAATACAATAAATATACACACACACACACACACACACACACACGCAGACCGCCTGATCAGCCAGCCATAACTTAGCTATCCTCCTTCCCGTATAAGATATAGGATTCATTGATGCGTTCCTGTAACAATTCCCTCTATATGTGCATTAAATAGTGGCAATCCTTAAACTGTTTCCTTACTCTGATTACGCGTCTCGGGCACTGCAGCTGTCCTTGGTAGATTTTGGAGCTTCATAACAATACAGTGCTTGGGGCCCCATGTAAAACTCGCACTGGGGCCCCATGCTCCATAGTTACACCAGTGCTCCAGGATCATTCTAAGTTTAGTTGGTGGTCAATAAATAATGTGAATAAGATAGACGGTAGCCACTTTAACTATTGCCAAAGAAAATTATTGCGGTTTTTGTTTAGATAATTTTTCATCTTATCTAAAAAATTACTTTTCAGCACTTTGCAGTACTAAAATGATAACGTTAATAGGATATGGCCCATAGTTTGCTGAGGCTCATGTAATATTGAATTACTTGTTTAATAGCAGCACACACTAGTATTTGTCATCTAATGCTTTGCTTTACTTTGGAATAGACATCATGTGCCCCCCTCCCTTAGTGTGTCCTTCTTAAAGGAATACTATTAAAGTATCTAAATTTCTGGAAGCAGCATTAATCAATATGGCAATATGAGTCAGAACGAACACACCATATGTTTCTGCTGTGCAGTGTGTCTTTTTTTTAATATACCTTGCAGACAGCGTCCCCTAAACAAACTGACGGCGACAGGTTTTTGGGGCAGACCATTATGCTTTTATGCTCCCCAACTTCAGTGCAAGTTATGCAGCATGTTACTATGAGGAGGGAGAGACAACAGCTCTCCCTCCCTCTCACTCCAAGTCTGCCCGGCCAATAACATCATGCTTACTTGTCCCCTTCTGTTTGCGTGTGAAGAGAATCGTCAGAAGTTTCCCTTCACACTAGTGAAGCCCGGTTCATGAGGGATTGGCTGGTTCTTTCCTATGAGTCGAGTGATCCGACTCATCACACTGAACCGAATCAGTTCAGTGGATGAGAAAGGATTCCTTTCTCATCCACTGGACTGATTCGGTTCAGTGTCTTTCTCATCCATTGAACTGATTCGGTTCAGTGTGATGAGTCGGATCACTCGACTCACAGGAAAGAACCAGCTCAAATGAGCCAATCCCTCATGAACCCGGGCTTCACTAGTGTGAAGGGAAACTTCTGACGATTCTCTTCACACGCAAACAGAAGGGGACAAGTAAGCATGATGTTATTGGCCAGGCAGACTTGGAGTGAGAGGGAGGGAGAGCTGTTGTCTCTCCCTACTCATAGTAACATGCTGCATAACTTGCACTGAAGTTGGGGAGCATAAAACAGTATAATCCACAGCTGCACTCGGCAAGAGGCATCACCTCTAGCATAATGGTCTGCCCCAAAAACCCGTCACAGTCAGTTTGTTCAGGGGACGCTGTCTGCAAGGTATACTAAAAAAAGACACACTGCACAGCAGAAACATATGCTGTGCTCGTTCTGACTCATATTGCCATATTGATTAATGCTGCTTCCAGAAATTTAGATACTTTAAAAGTATTCCTTTAATTTTGCTAGCTCAGCAATGACACCCTTCTCATGGACTAACGCAGACTTGATTTGCTGGGTCTCTGTAAACCGCATTTTATACCCTGATTGCACGGATAACCTTGTGCTATGTTGTATAACCATTTGCTACCTCTCTGTCTATCACCCCTTGTTACAATGTATGTATCCCTATTTATTGTCCAGCGCTGTGTAATATGTTGGCGCTTTATAAATACAATAAATAATGATACAATAATAATGTGGGGCACATAATTGGCTGTGGTTCAGTTTACAGTTCGTGCAAAGGTATCAAGTGTTTTTAGAAAAAGTAAAAGCAAGTTTGTAACAAATACACAGACATCATTATCTCTCATAACTCTGATACCATTTTAAAGTTTTAACAAAACCATGAGAGGCAGAAACAAATCAGAGTGTACTGAGACTTGTAGGAGTTATGCTACAACAAAAACTCATGCTGCGTGCCAAAAATAACCGCCTACTGAAAACTAAGCAGCAAGTGGCAAACTGTGCCAGACTTTGGGCCATACAGCCACAGCAGACACTGGCAGTAGCGGAGCTGGTAACAATATTCCTCCAAACTTTTTTAGGTAAGAGAGAGGGACACATTTAGGACATGCCCTCACCACACCACACCTAGGCCCATATGCAATTAACTTTTTCTAGTGAGTTTTCTCCTAGGAGATAATTTTTAATCTTTAAAATAACTTTTCAGTACTTTGCAATTTACAAAGTACCAAAAAGTAGGTGAAAAAATACTACCAACATTGGTGGTGATCTAATGGTGCCCATACACGGTCCAATAAAAACTTAAAATTTTGCTGTTTATTCAACCAAAACGATCGAATAAAATGAAAGTTTAAAATCTTTTTTTCTTTATCAAGAAGAATGAACGATTATCTATTTTTTTTCAATAAAAATCAGATTGGAAAAATCTTTATATTTGATCTAACCGGAATAATCAAACAAAATTACCCAATAAAAAACAAAAAAACAAAAAAAGACAATTGTACCATGTATGGGCAGTGGGCACTAATAAAAGCATTTTATTGACAAGATGTGAAACTATCAGAAAACTCAGGAGAAAAAGTTAATTGCATACTGGCCCTAATGTTATACCCTCCATTGTGCCCCTAGTCACACATACTACAAAGCATTAAAGCATTCATAATAAAAAGATGTTGTTTTACCATTTCAAAATGCACTGGTCCTTTCTATCTCCTTTAAAACTGTATACAAACGTAAAGTATGGCAATCAATTTTAGCAACAAACACATTTATCAGTAGGAAGAAAATAATTTGTCATCAGTCCTGAAAAAGAGACTGATAATGAAGAGACAGGGATTTGGTTCCAAAAGAGGGATTGTTCCTCTAAAAAAGCAGCAGCTGGGAACTGTGGGTAACCGCTCAAGTCTTCTCTGACTTTAGCAGTAGATAAGATGAACAAGCACCCTTTCCAGAAAACTCAGAAGTAAACTTCTTTGATACAGAGCCCCAGGGCCGGCCCGCTCATGAGGCGGGGTGAAACTTTTGCCTCAGGCGGCAAATTTCCAGGGGCGGCACCCGCCCGACCGTGGGTGCGGGGAGCCGGCCCGCCGAGCTGGAGGGGTAGCTGGCAGGACGGGGTATTGGGCCAGCGGCGGGGAGGGGGGTCGGACCCCCCCCTCCCTCGCCTGGGTCCCCCGTCCTCCGCTCCCCTCCAGCCTAAATAGACGCAGCCGTATGTGTAAGAGGCATGGGCGGGGAGACACTCACCTCCTCCTCGCTCCAGCGTGCGCTCCACTGACATCACTTCCTGCAACGCTGCAGGAAGTGATGTCAGTGGAGCGCATGCTGGGAAGAGGTGAGTGTCCTCCCCGCCCGTGCCTCTTACACATACGGCTGCTTCTATTTAGGCTGGAGGGGAGCGGAGGACGGGGGACCCAGGCGAGGGAGGGGGGGGGTCCGACCCCCCTCCCCGCCGCTGGCCCAATACCCCCGTCCTGCCAGCTACCCCTCCAGCTCGGCGGCCCCCCAGAGCGGCCCCCCCCCCCCCCCCGAGGGGGGGGGAGGGGCGGCGGTGGCAATTTTTGTTAAAAATTTGCCTCAGGCGGCAAAAAGTCTAGGGCCGGCCCTGCAGAGCCCATATGTTTTAAGTATAAGTATATGCTGTAAGTATACACTAAACTCTAATATTCCAACTTGGAATTAGGTTAAATGAGAATAATCTTGTCTCTTGACAGTACCACCTCCTTGCTTTGCACTGTTGCCCATTTTTGACCCCAAAAATAGGTCCAGTACAGGTGCAGTGACCTTCCCGCTTTAAAACACCTTAATTCCCCCTTTCCAGTGGACTACAAGGCATTCTACCTCATTGTCCAAGTTCCCATGGAAACTATTGTTTTCACAGACATACAGGCAGAATGGAAATCAGCAATTCCACTCATCTCTCCTCCTTACACTCTACAGGTCTGGTGTACAAATCTGTATACATAAATTTATTTTTATGACAAAAGGAGTTTACGTTGCTTAAAACTTTTGATTGAACTTCTGCATTATTGCATTGCTTATTTTCACATGCTATTATAAAGGAATAGTAGATCTGAAACAAAGTTAGGTGTGATTTTCTAAAAATGAATATATTTATTGTCTCCCTTCAGCAATCCAGCAAGGAAAATCAGAAATGTTAAAAATATGTGGGCAGCCATTGCAGAAAAACTTGGCAGTATTCGGCCCATTCACACTAGGGTGATTAGCAGGTGATTCACACCTGCAGCATTTTCTGGAGCGATTGCAATATAGTGCTTATAAAAGCACTGTTCGCGATAGGTTTGATTTTACCGCGCTAATCGCCGTAAAATCACCCGCGCAAAACAGTAGCGCTAAGGGCCCTTTTCCACTAGAGCGTTTGCGATTGCTGAATTGCAAAATCGCAAACCGCTAGTGATTTTCAAATCACTACGGTTTGCTTTTTAACATAGGAATCGCGGTAGGTCATTTCCACAACCGCGATTCATTTTTTACTTAATCGCGATCGCGCTGCGGAGCCTCGATTTTGCTATGCAGTGCATAGATAGCAAATTCGAAATCGCAAACGTCAGGAAATCGCCGGGAAATTTTTAACTGAATCGCAATCGCTAGCGTTTAGCACGAACGCTAGCGATTGCTAGTGGGAAAGGGCCCTAACCGCTACCGTTTTGCGACTTACAACATTCAATGGTCCCTTTAAGTCTTGTGATTCATCAAAAATGATCGCCGTAATCCGATTTCCGCTGAAAAATTCCTGCATTCTCTGATTGGTACAATGCTTCCGAGCTGTGATTTGCCTAAAATTTCCGCGTAGCGGCAATGCAGCATTCTGATGGATTTCCGTTTTCTGAAAGGAGATTGACAGATGCGCAAAGCTGATTTCCGATCAGAAAATCTGAAATTGACATTCTGCTGTAAATTTACGGCCATCCCTAATCTATAGTTGCCTTTTAAAAGAAAGGAACACCAAGAGCCCCAATAGTGTAATATGTACTGGTAAATGGTTACTAGATAGAGTAAATATTAATACTCACAAACCAAGGTTACCATTAGGCAACCACTGTAAAAGCAGGTGGGGAGATTTTCCTGACCCAACTCAGGAATAAGAAGTCGCTCTCTGTAGATGAGAAAAAGGGGGTTCAACCCTCCACCCAGGGTGGACTCAATATTATGCAGAACAGAGGCGCCAAAAGCATAAAACCTCCCCGTGACATCATCAGTAGCAGCCTGTGTTTTATTTTTGTTTTTTATCTCCTCCACCAGTCTGCCGGATTCTGTCCCGGCAATATGAAAGGAAGGGAGGGGTTCCTCCAATAAATGTAAAATATTTTATATTTGTCATCATGCATCTGAAAAAAGGCTGCTATTTATAAGTTAGAAAATGGATTTTATTTCTGAAATCTTGAATTTTTAATTTGGGTCCACTTTAATTAAAAGGAAATAAATATGGCAACCGACATACCTACTCACTGGCATCCTTGAAAGTATTTAAAGGGAACCCGAGGTGAGAGGGATATGGAAGCTGACATGTTTGTTTCCTTTTAAATAATGCACATTGCTTGGCTGTCCTGCCGATCCTCTGCCTCTAATACTTTAAGCCATAGACTTTGAACATGCATGCTGATCAGATGTCACTGACAAATCTGATTTAGACTCTGCTGACCAGAAAGATCAGCAGGACAGCCAGGCAACTGGTATTGTTTAAAGAAAATAAGTATGGCAACTTCCATAGGTCTCACACCTCAGGTACCTTTTAAAGGCATCAACAAGATTATGTAAGTCTTTTGCATGTATCAAAAAAATAACCAAAATAATTCAAAATTCCACAAAGCACTGATAAGAGCAACGACCAGGTGAAAAATACAGCAACCAATCAGATCCAATTTACCAAAAATAGCAGCAAAGGAAAAATTCTCATTGGCTGCTGCAGGTGGCTGCCCTTTACCTATTGCTCTTTATTATATTAAATGAGGTTGATGGTGATGGAATCCACTCCATATCTTTTAGCATTATTGCTCGCATAGTCATGCTTAGAAAGTGGAATGTCTATGAGAGTGGGTGAGTCACCCTCCATTCAGCCCTCCCTACATCCTCCATCAGTAATCGCCCATCTTGTTAAATTACATGGGAACAGCTTTTGTAACACTTTGAATTACTCCATTCTGTCTTATTAACTCCTGGTCTTGTATTTATGTTAATGAAATAAAGGAATACGAGGTTTCCAGACTTTTAAACTTCTTATAGGTCTGATTTGCATAATGGAAGTGTCTGAGGCTTTGAAATAAAATATCGTGAAATATAGGATTTCTCTTTCTCATTTCCCCCCTATTCTTTGCCCGCTTCCTATAATGGAATGAATCCATGGGGCTGCAGGATTTCTGCTGATGGAGTGCAGTTTGCAAACACTGGGCTTGAATGGAGGAAATTAGGAACCTTCCCAGTATTGTCGTATGGAAACTGAAGCTGAAGGCGATGATCAATAACTTGCCAGCTTCATTTAATAAGCCTGAGAGAAAAAGCAATCATGATGTGGTAGATGCAAACACCCCAAACATCCAGTTTATATGTCCGTTTGCTGCAGTCACTCTGGTGAAACATGATTGGCTGATGTTGACTATCACGCAGTGCCGTTTGTCTTTACTATTATTTTTTTCTATTTATTTATATAGCGCCAACATCTTCCGTAACACTGTACATAGTATAAAACAAAGATTGGTGAACATATACTGTATATACATGAAACGTTCAAGAAACTGTACAGTCATGACATTCAATAGTACAAGTACAAATACAGTGGCTTTCAAAAGTATTCGGCCCCCTTGAAGTTTTCCACATTTTGGCACATTACTGCCACAGACATGAATCAATTTTATTGGAATTCCACGTGAAAGACCAATACACAGTGCTGTACACATGAGAAGTGGAACGAAAATCATACATGATTCCAAACATTTTTTACAAAAAAAACCCTGCAAAGTGGGGTGTGCGTAATTATTCAGCCCCCCTGTGTGAGTGAGTCAACACTTTATAGAACCACCTTTTGCTGCAATTACAGATGCCAGTCTTTTAGGGTATGTCTCTACCAGCTTTGCACATCTAGAGACTAAAATCCTTGCCCATTCTTCTTTGCAAAACAGCTCCAGCTCAGTCAGGTTAGATGGACAGTGTTTGTGAACAGCAGTTTTCAGATCTTGCCACAGATTCTCGATTGGATTTAGATCTGGACTTTGACTGGGCCATTCTAACACATGGATAGGTTATGTTTTAAACCATTCCATTGTTGCCCTGGCTTTATGTTTAGGGTCGTTGTCCTGCTGGAAGGTGAACCTCCGCCCCAGTCTCAAGTCTTTTGCAGTCTCCAAGAGGTTTTCTTCCAAGATTGCCCTGTATATGGCTCCATCCATCTTCCCATCAACTCTGACCATCTTCCCTGCCCCTGCTGAAGAGAAGCACCCCAGAGCATGATGCTGCCACCACCATATTTGACAGTGGGGATGGTGTGTTCAGAGTGATGTGCGGTGTTAGTTTTTCGACACACATAGCGTTTTGCATTTTGGCCAAAAAGTTCCATTTCGGTCTCATCTGACCAGAGCACCTTCTTCCACATGTTTGCTGTGTCCCCCACATGGCGTGTGGCAAACTGCAAGCGGGATTTCTTTTGCTTTTCTGTTAATAATGGATTTCTTCTTGCTACTCTTCCATAAAGGCCAACTTTGTGCAGTGCACGACTAATAGTTGTCCTATGGACAGATTCCCCCACCTGAGCTGTAGGTCTCTGCAGCTCGTCCAGAGTCACCATGGGCCTCTTGACTGCATTTCTGATCAGCGCTCTCCTTGTTTGGCCTGTGAGTTTAGGTGGACGCCGGCCTTGTCTTGGTAGGTTTACAGTTGTGCCATACTCCTTCCATTTCTGAATGATCGCTTGAACAGTGCTCCGTGGGCTGTTCAAGGCTTTGGAAATCTTTTTGTAGCCTAAGCCTGCTTTAAATTTCTCAATAACTTTATCCCTGACCTGTCCTGTGTTTTCTTTGGACTTCACGGTGTTGTTGCTCCCAATATTCTCTTGGACAACCTCTGAAGCCATCACAGACCAGCTTTATTTGTACTGACATTAGATTACACACAGGTGCACTCTATTTAGTCATTAGCACTTATCAGGCAATGTCTATGGGCAACTGACTGCACTCAGACCAAAGGGGGCTGAATAATTACGCACACCCCACTTTGCAGTTATTGATTTGTAAAAAATGTTTGGAATCATGTATGATTTTCGTTCCACTTCTCACGTGTACACCACTTTGTATTGGTCTATCACGTGGAATTCCAATGAAATTGATTCATGTTTGTGGCAGTAATATGACAAAATGTGGAAAACTTCAAGGGGGCCGAATACTTTTGCAAGCCACTGTACATACATAGTTAGCATGTAGTTTGCGATAGCTCTAAAGTTTGTACATGTTCATACGCTAAATTACAGCAATATAAGAAACACTAGGAGGAGGTCCCTGCCCTTGCAAGCTTACAATCTAGAGGACTGATATTAAAATTTGCCATACATTTATTCTCTTGTGATGACATTGTTTACACATCGATATTCAAAATAACGATGTTACTGTGTGCGCAAGTGGAAGAGACATTGCACATGATGATGACTTCATGTGATAACTGCACTTGACACTCACACCTGAGGAAGGGCTCCGCTCGAAACATGTAGTGTGGTCACTGCGCTCCAATACAGCTTATCGCTGCATACAGCCCCTGAGTGCCATGTCCTTCTTTCTCAATTGCTATTGGACTACAGGAGTGGTGTGCCTGTTGGACGCTGCTCACTGGCTGGCCGGATTATTGCCCCTTAAACTTTTCAAAAGTTTGGAAGCTTTGCTTTACTGAGACATGTGCAATTGCTCTGAAACACTGTTGTCTGATTGACAGTGTACACACGGCCAATTGCATGAGGATATCTGCCCAACACTCATCTGAATTGATCTGCCAGTTGTATTGAGCAGAATACCCAATACTGGTCACTTATCTTTTAACATTGTTTGGCTACATTTTTTATGGGATTTTCATCTGATACAGGGATATATGTTATTGGCATTTGATATTTGTACATAGCTTTACTGGTACAGTGCTGTGTGATATGTTGGTGCTTCATAAATAAAGAGCATAAGTATTAATCATGTGTGAGGTATTCTGTGTCCACCTTACTGGAAATGGCAGTAGAAGGAGGGAGTATCTGCAAATATCCCCTGGCCCTAACTGCATAAGAAGCCACCGCTATAGAAAGGTAGGAGAAGAGCATGTGGCAGTTTAGAGATTGGTGGTAGTGATACAAAAAATCTGGAGTGATGGCATCTCTTAAAAAGTAAGTGGCGCTGATGAGGATCAGAGTCTGCTCTGTGCTGCGCAGCATCCCATAAATCTTACAACATAAGGAGTGGATACAGGTGTAAGTGGCTCTTGGCATCTGTGAATGGATTTCAAGTTATCAGCGAACCAGGAAGCTTTCAAAACCACTGTACTACATCACTCTTCCCGATACGTGATCTCTGTAACACAAAATAGACAGAAACTGCAGCGAGGGGAATGTGACTGCCCTGACATGGCTGTAGCAGCATGAGGAGCTGGGAATTCAGATAAAAGCTGCCTGGGTCCCTCAGAGACACAAGCATCTACCCTAGACTGGAATATTGGCTCCGGATGAAGTGACAAAAAACAGAAAGCCAAATTATCTACACAACACACAAGAAGCTTGTATCAAATTAATATTTTTCCATTTGGTCTTTTGTTCTCAGAAATTCTACCTATGGCGATCGTTATGGAGTGGAAATATTAATTGCCGTTATCCAGCATGAGGTGAAATTTTTTTTTTCAAAGACAAACCGTGTTTTCATTAGTTAGATGGCAGCCAGAAAGGTTAGTCACACAATGAGATCTACCAGAAGAAAACACACACTTCATCTTAGCAACTCCTGGAGAGCCAGAAAGCAATACTTATTTTTAAATGCGTCTTTGTGCATGATTGGCTGCAGATAAGTGCTTTTTCTAAATAACAGGAGGAGAAAATCTGACACTAATGTGTTATTAGATTCCGTTCGCTTTGGTTTAAAAAAAAAAGAACTCTGGCCATAAAAAAGGAAAGTGTATTCAGGCAGTTATAACGGTCAAAGCTGGGCAATAAAATATGTTACTTTTCTGGTATTGCTTATAAGGAAATACATATGGCAGCCTCCATATCCCTTTCACTTTAAGTGTCCTTTAAATCTCTACCCATAGTACCTTATCACGGTGTCTATTTAGCATGAACCCCCCCCCCCCAAACTTTTTTTTTCTCCTTGTAAGCATTGATACATACCATGTATCCCTGCGCAAAAGCCCACCCTCCATGTATAAGCTTGCCCCTCAACCACCCCCCTTTTGGGTACCAGCCCCTCTTCAGGGAGATGGGAAGTGTGACATCAGCAATTGCACCAAGATGGCTTAAAGTAGCATTGAACCCTTGCACAGGACACAAGGAAAACAGAGAGAAATGCATCCTGTATGTATTGAGAGAGTTCAGCCTGTCTAATACTTCCTCATCTGTGACAAAGCACCAGTTGTAATTTGATTCCTCAGCTGTGTCAGCTGCCTACCATGGCAGAGAGGTAATTGGTAAGCACATGATGTTTACTTCCTGCTTTCATGGAAGCAGACATATTGTTGACACCCCATATTTATTGCAGGTTTTGTATAAGCTGTAACAAATAAATGTTTTTCTTTAAAGGTTATTATGCTATTGCTTATCTTTTACAGCAGAGATAAAGTTCTGTGTTCAGGTTCGCTTTAAAGGACAATTGAACTGAGAGGGATATGGAGGCTGCTATATTTATTTCCTTTTAAACAATACCAGTTGCATGGCAGCCCTGCTTGGCTGCAGTACTGGCTGAATTACACACCAAAAACAAGCACGCAGCTAATCTTGTCAGATTGGACAAAAATGTCGGAAACCCCTGATCTGCTGCGTGCTTGTTACAGTCTATGGCTTAAAGTATTAGAGTCAGAGGATCAGCAGGATAGCCAGGCAACTGGTATTGCCCACCCTGACGTTCTATTGATTGCGCCAGGGTGGCTGCGCAGCACTATTTTTTTTTTTTAAATCATGTAGCTAGCCTAGCGCTAGCTACATGATAGCCGCTGAGCAGCGGCATCCACTACCCCTTCCTGTTTGGCTTCCCCCGTCATCATGGCGACGATTGTGATGATGTCATCGACGTCGTGACGTCAGAGGGAGTCCCGATCCACCCCTCAGTGCTGCCTGGCACTGATTGGCCAGGTTGCGCACGGGGTCTCGGGGGGGCCCTGTTATGCGGCGGGTAGCGGCGCATCGGCGGCAATCATCCCCAACACGCAGCTAGCAAAGTGGTAGCTGCGTGTTTTAAAAAAAAATATGAAAATCGGCCCACCAGGGCCAGAGCAATCCAGCGCGGCGGCCATGGACGAGCTGAGCTTGTTAAAAGGGAATACATATGACAGCCTTGATATTGTTCTTGCTTCAGTTGTCCTTTAAGGAGGATTATGAGTGGTGCAGAAGATTTATAATTCGATTACAACAAAGGACTTGAGAGTTACCATTCTTATTGAGGAATGTAAGACCCAGTGGGAGAGAACCAGGGGAAAATAGCACATTCAAACATCTAATGCATTACACAGCATGGCCTTAACATTGGTTACATGTTTATAAGTCATTACTAATATTGTTGTGTTCAGTAATCATGGATGCAAAGTAATTAGAACTAGGTTTATTTACATGATTCAGCAGCTGTTTTTTTATTAAGCACTGCTTTCCTCCATGTCTCCAGCATGCATCAACAGGAACCAACAACACACAGCAGTACAGATCATCATATAAGAAATGCAAGTAGCACAGCGCCATCTACAGGCCTAGATGTATGAATACCACAAATATCCTAATGGCTCTGGCTATCCATGAGTAAACAGTAAACTATATGTGAGCAGCCTTATTGTTATTCCCAGCTACTGTCAACATTCACATTCATTTAGGGGGCCTCTTCCTCCAAGTCCTCTGTGAGCATGCATTGCTCCTTGCAAGGCTACTAGAATGTGGGCACTTTCACCTGATTGGATGGGGGCACAGGTGCAGAATCATATGTGGGAATGAGATGGAGGCAGTGTGGCACTTCAGTCTGGCTTCTGTGGTACCACAGAAAAATCCACTGCATGAGAGAAGTATGATGTTTTGTCTCGGTTTACTGTTTAACTTAAAAAAACAACTACTGTTTACTTGTCATGAAAGGCAAGAAAGCTAGATAAGTATAGGTGTCATTACTGGCATGTCCATGTTTGTGCAGCGCACAAAGCCTCTCACAGATAACTGACACAAATCACCCTATGGAATGTGGGGATAGTGCCACTTTTCACACCTCAGTTTAATGGACGCTTAAAAGATATTATATAAGTATGACCCCTAAATAGCACCCTTCCAAATCTAATCAATACAGGAAAAATACCTTTTATTAGACCACAACAAGTACAATCCATCTGGAACCATTAAGAGGCAAGGTAAAGCATTGTCTCAAAAGTACAAAAATAAAATCCAATAATCGCAAAAGGCGAATAGTATGTCACCTGCACTGCAATCACACAGCAATTCCTTAATGGTATTGCTAATGTGGCTGAAGCCCAGGCATTAAACACTTATAGCTAGTACAAAGAAAGTTGTCCAATGCTCAGAGAAATGTAACCAGTAATCAGAGGAATGGGTTTATAACACAAAAACAATGTTGCATGCACATTTTCACCAAAAACATTTTCGCATTGAAAATGCTATTTTCGATCTTGAGACTATATCATAAATCATTCATTTTAACATGAAAATTCACAAAACGGGCATTTGTGCTTGAAATTCGAATGTAATATTTTCACAAAAATGAATGCAAAAAGAATATCGACATTTTCCGCTCATCACTACCCAAAAACAGTGTCTTTAATCTATAGAAAAATTTACAAAAAGACGCAAAACCTAAAGGGAAAATAAGCTAAAAGTTTAAACAGCTATGTCTATAGTACTAATACTAAACAGCGCTTTCTTGAAATCACATAGTATTGTTTTGATATTAACTACTTTTTCCACCACTACAGTATATCTATGTCCTATGTGACTTAATCTAAGCCACAAGGACATAGATATACGTCTTGTAGCAGAAGCACAGCAATGCATGATTAGGATTGCTCCCGTGCAAAACCTCTACTGCAGCACTAATTGGTGAAAGCGAATATATGTTCCCTGAGCCAATAAGATTTATTTTCACCATTAAATATACTTTTATTTTCTCAGTTCATAGTGAAAAATACACACTGTAGCATTATTTCAGAATCAATTTTCCTCATCATAAATTGTGAAAGGAACATAACTTAATATTTGTGATAAATGGTAGAAATAGCCAAACAAAATTTGTGTTTTTATTTACAGTAGTGCTTTTTATTTTTAAACTGGAATTGGCAAAACTAGAAATAATGTGTTTTTTCAATTGGTTTCCTCTTTTTCCCCTTAAAATACATAGAAAACAACATTGTTCAAGGGGAAAAAATGCCATAGGATAAAAGCCTAGTTAGTCTTGAAAAAAAAGATATACATTTCATTTAGGTGTAATAAGTAGGGATACAGTTATTGTTGATTAAATAAGGACATAGCTAAAATGACAAAACTGCTCTGGTCCCATAAGGGTGAAATAAGGTCTGGATTCGAAGTGGTTAAAGCTTAAACATATGCATTTCAAGTTTTGACTGCCTCAGGTAGATCATGTTTATTTCAGCTTTGATACAGACACTCTCGCACACCTGTTTTTCCCAGAGGAATAGTAGTATTCAGTCATTACTCATCAGTCAGGGTTACTTTTCCACTAGCTGCGATCTACTTCAAAAAGCAGATCAGTTGCGTTTTTCTGACCACATCAGTACTGCGATTAACATGTAAATTGCGTTGCTGTTTTTCCACTAGTGCAATTTATTTTTCCTCAAATCGCAATTGCCGGCCTGCATGATTTTTGGTGCGGATGGCTAGCAGCCAAATCCCAGGTAGTGGAAGTAGAAAGAAGTACAATCGCATCACAGTGCGATTTGGCGTTTTCTAATGGAAAAGGACCCCCAGACTTGTACAAATTGCAAAATAAAATCACTTAGAAATTGTAATTTGGCAAAGCAATTTATTTTAAAGGTATGTGTGATTTTGCAACATTCCTTCAAGCGCAATTCCTCAGAAATACTGCATACAGAGCAATTGCGATCTAAAATATTGCATGCCAAACATTAGAAAGCTCCCAATATCAAGCAATAGTGCTGTATTATAGTTGTTACACTTTTAGGAATACTCTCTGTGGCTACCGTGCCAGCCTATGGCCTCCTAAAATTAATATGAGGTAGGCAGCCTTCATCCGGAACAGTGACAAGGCACCCATAGAACCAGGGGTCTAGTCCTGGAAAAAGAAGTGAGTGGACCCACCCTAAAAACCTGCCAAAAAGCGTGCCAAAAAAATGGGCATGGTTAAGCATGACGTGGGCGTGGTCATGGGTGGGGACAAATATACATGGTCTTAGCAGTGGTATAAAAGGTCTGCCAGGGGAAGTTTGAGCTCTGTCGTAGTGTATCCCCAAAAAGTAGATGTAATCTGACAGCATTTCACCAAAAATACACATAATCTGGCAGAGGTTCCTCCAAAATACAGATAATATGGCAGTGGTTTTCCCAAAATAGACAATCTGGCAGCAGCAGTTCCCCCAACATACACATAATCTGGAAGCAATTCCCCAAAATACGTGAAAGCTGGTAGTGGATCACCTAAAATACACGTAACACCCAAAATACATGTAATCTGGCAGCAGTGGTCCCCCAACATACACAATCTGGCAGCGGTTTCCCCAATCTGGCATCAGCAGTTCCCCAAAAATACAGATCTGACAGCGGTTCCCCCAAAATAGGTACCCCCGGTATAGCTAGCCAGGTCTATAGGTGTCCCCAGTATAAGTACCCATGTGTAGAGTTGTCCCCAGAATAGGTGGCTAGATGTAGAGATGTCACCAGAATAGGTAGCCAGGTGTGTAGATGTCCTTAGAATAGGTGGTCAGGTGTATAGATATTCCCAGAATAGGTGGTCAAGTGTATAGATGTCCCCAGAATAGGTAGCCAGGTCTATAGGTGTCCCCAGTATAGCCAGGTGTCCCCAGTATATGTAACCAGGTGTTCAGGTGTCCCCAGTATAGCCAGGTGTATAGGTGTCCGCAGTATATGTAGCGAGGTGTATAGGTGTCCCCAATATATGTAGCCAGGTGTATAGGTGCCCCCAGTATAGCCAGGTGTATAGGTGTCCCCAGTATATCCAGGTGTATAGGTGTCTGCAGTATATGTAGCCAGGTGTATATGTGCCCAGTATATGTAGCCAGGTGTATAGGTGTCCCGAGTATATGTAGCCAGGTGTATAGGTGTCCCCAGTATATGCAGCCAGGTGTATATATGCCCAGTATATGTAGCCAGGTGTATAGGTGTCCCCAGTATATGTAGCCAGGTGTATAGGTGTCCCCAGTATATGTATCCAGGTGTATATGTGCCCAGTATATGTAGCCAGGTGTATAGGTGTCCCCAGTATATGTAGCCAGGTGTATAGGTGTCCCCAGTATAGCCAGGTGTATAGGTGCCCCCAGTATAGCCAGGTGTATAGGTGCCCCCAGTATATGTAGCCAGGTGTATAGGTGTCCCCAGTATATATAGCCAGGTGTCCCCCCAGCTGGAGGGGAGCAGCGCAGTGGAGAGGAGCATTGGGCAGAGCAGCGGGGAAGGGTGGACGTCTCCCCCCCTTCCCTCACCTTGGGGCTCCTCTTCCTGGCTCTCCCCTCCATAACGATTGCGGCAGTGGCTGGCAGCGGCATCAGTGGGCGGAATTTACCTCCTCCAGTGTTCCGGCGAGTTGACGCTGTGCGTGTAGGTAGTCTGGTCTAGTGAAGACCAGAGCAGCGGCACGCACAACGTCAACTCGCCGGAACACTGAAGGAGGTAAGTCCCGCCCACTGATGCCGCTGCCAACCATTGCCGCCAGCCACCGCCGCAATCGTTATGGAGGGGAGAGCCAGGAAGAGGAGCCCCAAGGTGAGGGAAGGGGGGGAGACGTCCGCCCTTCCGCACGCTGTGCACAATGCTCCTCTCCACTGCGCTGCTCCCCTCCAGGGTGCTAGGGAGGACGGCGTCCACTCTCCAAAAAAAGTGAGTGGACGTCGTCGCCCCGCGTTTATGCAGGACTCGACCCCTGCATATAACCATTCAAAACAAGAATCAGCACCAGTGGTACAGGCTTACCAGCTCCTAACAACTCAAATGATAAGGCTGTGTGATCGCATGTACTGGGTAGCCAGGTCTTATCCCAACCGATTCAGGCATTCCTTAGTTAGATGCCTCAATATCCTGGGATATCTGTGGTCATCAGATATTTAGGAGTAGGGATGATCAATGAGATGCAAAGAATTCCTAGTTCATGCAGGATTAAGTAAATGCTGGATGCAAATATATGCAGCTTGAAAATTGACCAATCAATTTAAACCTTGGTGGGACTTAATTGGTACATTTTCAAGCTGCATACATTTGCATACAAAAGCCTTCATGAACTCAGAATTATTTGCATGTCATTGATCATCCCTACTTAGGAGCTATCTAGCTATTTAGTAATAAATAAATAGAATAATCTTAGGCCACATACAGACATCAGACCATAGTCTTTGGAAAATGAAAGATCACAGACCAATCTTACCACCCTTCATGTAGTATAAGAGCCATACTCTACTCAGTCTTTTCTATGGAGCTGAACTCCACATCAGGAAAAAATCTCTGCAGGCTGCTGCACACACAGATGCTGTACAGACACAAAAGATCAGTATCTGCAAAAGATCTGTTCCTGCCAAAAATCCATTCCTGCAAATTGCAATGATAGTCTATGAGATCTGCAGATCATCATACACACATGATTTAACTGACATTCATCTGCAGATCTGCAGATCTGAAAATCCATCCTGGTGGATCTGATCTGCAGATGAATGTCAGTTAAATCATGTGTGTATGATGATCTGCAGATCTCATAGACTACCATTGCAATTTGCAGGAATGGATTTTTGGCAGGAACAGATCTTTTGCAGATACTGATCTTTTGTGTCTGTACAGCATCTGTGTGTGCAACAGCCTGCAGAGATTTTTTTCCTGGTGTGGAGTTCAGCTCCATAGAAAAGACTGTGTAGAATATGGCTCTTATACTACAGGAAGGGTGGTAAGATTGGTCTGTGATCTTTCATTTTAGTCTGATGTGTGTATGTACCCTAAGTGTGATTCATTTAATATATTCACAGGCAAAAATAAACTGTTAAATAAATGAAATTAAACCTTACATCGGGGGTCCCTAATTACAGGGTACCCCATAGCAAGAAAGTGCTTTGTATTAAAGCCCAAGCAAGAGACAAGAGATAAAAACTGTGCAGGTCAGACGGTGCGAGTCAAACCCAGTGTCTGGAGTCTGCATCATAACTGCTGTGATAAGAGTAACAGCTTACAGGTTTGCTATAAGCAAGTATTCTCACAGCAGATTTATCTCAAGGGCAAATCGAAGTTCTAAGCCTTCCTCTAAAAAGTCAGGAATTTCCACGGCATTCCGTGTTTAATAATTGACATCTTCACTGTATCATGAAACACAAAAATTGCTCGAATCACATTTCTAAGATGTTTTCCCAGAAATCCTACATTTTTCTTGGCTACACAGACTTTCGTGTCTTATGCGCTTACAATTGATATTAATGGCTGTACTTAAACTATGAAGCTAGCAAAGTATTGGCAGCTAAATGCAGCGATTTCTTAGCCAGCTGTATAGTCAAGAATAAGGCTGAGAATAATATGACATATTCCAGCTAGGTAACGCAGCTCTGTCTCAATGTTAACTCTACAAGTTGCAGAGTAAAATCTGGGATAAGTAGCTGTGCAATGAGATTGTACATACACAATGCCCTGCAGAGTCACTGGATGGGGAGTACAATGAACATTAATCATATACTGCAAGAGCGTAATAATGTAGTGATTATTATATGTTTCAGGTATGGAAAGAAAAGCAAGCATATTTGTTACACTCAGAGCTCTAAATGTTATTACACAAGCTATTGTTGCATTGTAGTGGAAGGCAAATGCTTTCTTTGTCGCTGAATCTATATACAGTACAGGAACCACGCACGCATCTGTCAGGCGTAACTGTTCATCGAGTGACTATGTTACCAAATTGAATTGAACTCTTTCTGGGAAATGGTTGCTGTTATTAAAATGCTGGCTGGTATTTGTCTTACTTTGACCGAGGGACTGAACATCATCTTTACAGTTCATTGCCCCCGACAACATGCTACAGCCTAAAAGGGGGACTCTACCTAGTAAAACACAGTATCTGATTTTGTGAGACTCTTATTTGTCTGCATTTATTAGTATTTCAGTTCCAGACACTGTTTTATTGACCTGAGGAAGTGGGTGGATGCCTGCAAAACGTGTTGTCCAGTGTTTTTGAATTCATTATTTTTGCATCTTGTATTAGTCCTCATTGTTTTCTTTTCTTTTAATCTGTTTTTAATCATTTTACACATCCTTTGGGACACATCCCTTGTATTGTTCTACCTCTGAACCCCCATTCTATTTTGGGCATCTACTATCCCCATTTTCTTCTACCTTTTATTTGAGAGTAATTTAACTACACCAAATCAAGTCAACCCTCAAGACCAAATCCATGGCTGCCATTCTGCAACCCGGTTTTGTGAGGACCTAACCCCGATCAATGATGTGCTTCCTTCTGGACAGGAAGGGCTCGATTCACAAAGCGGTGCTAACCCAGTTAGAGACTTTAGGCGTGATAACCATTTTTTATCATGCCTAAACTCAGTTTAGGCATGATAAGTTTAGGCATGCTAAGTTTAGATAAGTTTAGATCGCATGCAAAGTCCCGCACGCAAAGCAGCGCCATTAAACTCTATGCAAAGTGCACCAGACTTTGCTAGCGCAAAACTTTTGATCAGCTGTGCACTGCGGTGCTAACGCAGTTGGTGCTTAAACTTATCACGCCTAAAAACTTATCACACCTAAACTTATCATGCCTAAACTTATCATGCCTAAACAGAGTTTAGGCGTGATAAAGGGCTTTTCCTCAGGGTGCTAACTGTTAGCACCGCTTTGTGAATCAGGCCCGAAGTATGTTACTGGATTACCATTGCTCTGCAACACTGCAACCGCAATCGTCAGTTTAAACATATTGGGCCTGATTCACAAAGCGGTGCGAACAGTTAGCACGCTGGTGAAAAGCCCTTTATCACACCTAAACTCAGTTTAGGCATGATAAGTTTAGGTGTGATAAGTTTAGGCATGATAAGTTTAGGTGTGATAAGTTTAGGCATGATAAGTTTAGGCATGATAAGTTTAAGCACCAACTGCGTTAGCACCGCAGGGCACAGCTGATCAAAAGTTTTGCGCTAGCAAAGTCTGGTGCACTTTGCATACAGTTTAATGGCGCTGCTTTGCTTGCGGGACTTTGCACGCTATCTACACTTATCTAAACTTAGCATGCCTAAACTTATCACACCTGAACTTATCACGCCTAAACTGGCTTTTCACCAGCCTGGTGCAATGGTTATCACGCCTAAAGTCTCTAACTGGGTTAGCACCGCTTTGTGAATTGAGCCCTTTGTCTTGCAATTAACTTGCATTGCTGCATAATCCATGGGTTAGGCACGAATCATGCAGCAACGCACTGCAGACTCTGTGTTGATTTAGCTACTTCTGTCACACCACACCGAGTCGCCATAGTGTGTCCCCATAGACATATCTACTTATATCGCAACAAGCTGCAGCGGGGGAGAGATCCGCAATTGGTGGTACCGCTCCAGGGCCCATATGCAATTCAGTTTTTCACCTGAGTTTTCTCCTAGGTGATATTTATAATTCGGCCAATAAAATGCCTTTTAAGCCACCAAAAACAAGAAAATACTACTTTTTCACCTACTTTTTTGTCTGCTTTTTCAATTACAAAGTGCTAAAAAGTTATTTTAAAAAGAAGATGAAGAATTCTCTCCTAGGAGAAAACGCAGGAGAAAGTAAATTGCATATGGGCCCAAGTGTTTAAGGGGCCGTCAGGAACAAAGGCAGAATATGGTATCACTGATTAGGAGAGAGGACACTCGTACAGTACTATGACCACCAAACTTTCAGAAAATAATGAAACAATTTCTCATAATAATAGCTCTAACAGCTACTGTATTTCAGCCAGGCTACCATGAGAGCAATAGCGTCCTGTTTCCGAGACAAGAATTTAATATTAAAGGCTATCGCTACCTCTCTGAACAGATTGATTCTGAAAATGTGCAAGGTAGCAGCACCAGAGGCTCCATTTATAAATGAAGGCCTGAACCTCCGTTCCTGGCTGGCGAACGACTATCCACGTCGCTATCTGTAGGGTTCGCTGACGGTGACAAAAAGCCGTACAAAGCTGTAATATCTTCCCTAATAACTAACCCCACATGATCCAAATCACGGTCAATTTGTTGCTGGGCTGCACAGACCGAAACAATAGGGATAATAATAGATTGATTAAGAAGCCATCCTCTCTCACCCCGGGAGCACACCGCTCTGCGGCCTGCGCCAAATCTATTTGGAAGAAGCATTTTCTACCGGCCTGCTGACTTGGTCGGATTTCCAGTCATTTTTCCTCCACACTGCAGTGTGCAGGCCTGTCTTCATTCTTTCCCTACCAGGGAGAGGAGGTCGCCCATGCTGAGCGTGTCACAGGCGTGAGCGGAGACGTTTGCCTTTATTTGGTTTTAGATGTGAATTACGCAGCTTAATGAGGCACAAGCGGCCGTGTGTTAACGTATGCAGCGGGGCTGTCTCCACTGCGGAATGTTCTATTATATCACTGTAATTATGACAGGATTCTTCCATGATCGCAGTCCCAGCCTATTGAGCCTTCAAGTGTATGCAAACATTGTTATATGCAATTCGTCAGGCTCGCTGCCTCGTCTCAGACAAGAGATAAGCAGTTATATTTATATATTAAGGAAATTTCCCGTGTTATCATTGGAGTCCAGGATTATTTTCTGCCATGCTTTCAAGGGCGAGCCTCAATCTCAAAACCTTTTTGGTTAATGCTGCATGTCATTCCCTTGTTTTTATATGACAATTTATGGGTAAAAGAATACAGGCCGTTTTTTGGTCTCTTTAACCCTTTGCCAGTAGAGTCCAGCGTTCATTGTGCACTTAAAGGACTTCCGAGGCCAAATGTTCCCCCAAAAAATAAAAAAAGTTAGATACCTGTATAACTTTGGTGGACACGGAGGACGCCGTCCGCACCCTCCGTGCCATTCAGCCGGGTCCTCGCCTCTCAATATCTCCCCGAATGGCTCCCGACCCCACGGCCAGGGTTAGGTTCTGCTGCCTGTATAAAGATGGCCGCCGGCGCTGGTCGTGGCTGCGCACTCCGCATAGCCGCTACTGCGGCTGCGCAGCACTAGGGCCAACCCCCCGATCCACGCAACAGGCTGTTTCCTGTAGCGTGGATCAGGGGGTTGGCCCTAGAGCTGCGCAGCCGCAGTAGCGGCTATGAGGAGTGCGCAGCCGTGGCCAGCGCCGGCGGCCATCTTTATACAGGCAGCAGAGCCTGGCCGTGGGGTCGGGAGCCATTCGGGGGGATATTGAGAGGCGGGGACCCGGCGGAACGGCACGGAGGGCGCGGACGGCGTCCTCCGTGTCCACCAAAGTTATACAGGTATCTAGCTTTTTTATTTTTTGGGGGAACATTTGGCCTCGGAAGTCCTTTAAAGGAACATGAAGTGAGAGGGATATTGAGGCTGCCATATTTATTTCCTTTTAAACAATGCAAATTGCCTGGCTGGCTATGCTGCTGATCCTCTGCCTCCTATAGTTTTAGCCATAGACCCTGAACAAACATGCAGATCAGGTGTATCTGACTGAAGTTTGACTAGATTAGCTTCATGCTTGTTTCAGGTGAGTGATTCAAGACACTACTGCAGCCAAAGACATCAGCAGGATAGCCAGGCCACTGGAATTTTTTAAGAGGAATTCAATATGGCAGTCTCTATATGTCTTCTTCAGGTGTAATTTAAAGGGAACTTGAAGCGAGTAAAATTATTTAAAATAAACACACGATGAAGCTGCGAATGAATATTACATACTAACCTCACCGTCAGTTCCTCTGAGAAGCTCACCATTTTCTTCTTACAGTGATCCCTTCCAGTTCTGACAATATTTTGTCGGAACTGAAATATACCAATTGCTGTCAGTTATATTTTAGCAGCTGTCAGTTACAACTGAATGTGCAAGTTAATGTCCATGTTTCCCTATGGCTTAAATGGGTGATATTACAGTTTAACAGTGTGCTGACCAGGAAGCTGTTATGGGGTAATAGCCATTTTTAAAACGTAGGACGGAGAATTCCATTGATCACAGTAGACAAATGGGACGCAGGTGAGGAGACAGAGATTGAGGAATAGACTACATGGGAGGTATGACCTGTGTACGGTTATTTTGACTTTTTATTTTCAGTTCAGGTTCTCTTTAAAGGACATATGAGCCGAGAGAGATATGGAGGCTGCCATATTTATCTTCTTTTAAACAATACCAGTTGCCTGGCATCCTGCTGATCTTTCATGCATCTGTAGTGTATACATCACACATCTAAAACAAGCATATGGCAAATGGTTAGACTTCAGTCTGAAATATCTGATTCTTAGGCCTAGTGCACACCGAGCGGTTTTTGGAGCGATCCGCCGGCCGCATCCGCCTGTAAAAATGCTTGGCTAATGTATTGCAATGGGATGGTGCACAACGGCGGTTTGAGGTTTTTGCCAAGCCGCAAACGCGCCTCCTGCTGCGCGTTTGCGGTTTTCGGAAGCGTTTCGTCCTCAATGTAAAGTATAGGAAAAACGCAAACCGCTCTGAAAAACGCTACTTCAGAGCGGTTTGCCAGGCGTTTTTGTTACAGAAGCTGTTCAGTAACAGCTTTTACTGTAACAATATGTGTAATCTGCTACACAAATCCGCACCCAAAACCGCTAGGTATGTTTAGAAAACCTCTCTAAACATACCTAGAATCGCTCTGAAATCAGCTCCCAAAACCGCTAGCACATTGCGGATCTGCTAGCGGTTTTGGTGTGCACTGGGCCTTATGCTTGGTCAGAATCTATGGCTAAATGTATTAGAGGCAGAGGATCAGTAGGCCAGCCAGGCAAAGTACATTGTTTAAAAGAAAATAAGCATGGTAGCCTCCATATGCCTTTCACTTCAGGTGTCCGTTAACCCATTTGAACATATTTTAATAAAACCTACATCATGGGCTCCAAATTTCATTAATGGAATATTCATAGAAATAAAACATAGTACTATTGTTTTTACATACATACAGACATTTAAGAAACTGATGCTACACAAATGCAATAAGGCCAAATCAAGAACAACCCTACTTAATTAGAATTCATTCATTCAATTCCTACCATGCACCACAAACTCAATTTTAATAGATTTCAGTAGGAATCTATCAAGCATCATTCGAACTACAATAGTTGTACTGACAGATGCAGCATGGGCCATTGTCTAATGGCCGCTCCTTTCTCGCCACTCTCGCACAGAGATTGAACTATGTCCTTTGGAATTATATCACGCAGGCAGGAACCTTCTCCGCCCATGTAGAGTTGTGCATCTTGCTCTGCCGGGATCAGTTGGTGAGTTGATGTGTCCTGTTGAAAAGGGCCCTGAAAAAATAGTGGCCGCCCGCTAATTTACAGGGCGAGTATAATTTAGGCACCCCCATTGGGGGGTTGAGGTTAGACACCACCGGGCGGGTCTTAGGGTTAGGCACCACCAGTGGGGTCTTAGTGTTGGGCATCAGGGAGGGCTCTATGTGACAGTTGGATTAAGATATAGTAAAAAAAAAAATATATCTTACTATATTAAAATCAGTAGAATATTAATAGAATATCAGTAATTTAGCAAATATTCTATTTCCTCTTCCCTTTTCAATGAGAATGAGGGGTGTTCTGCCTACCCCTGCCATGTTTCTACTGTTAAATACAGATTGTACACCTTTATTCAAGACATGAATCTGGCATATATCAGCAAAATCTGTCGGCCTTCCTGTCCCTTTTGTGGCTTCAATGCACTATTAGGCAAACTCTGGATCTTTGCAGCAAATCCCTTTTATACATGTGGAAATTGCATTGCCGGACTGCTGGGATGTCTGCCAGTGTGTGAGCAACAATTAACTGGCTGAAATTGACACAGATGTTCTGTATGAATTGTACAAATATTGGCAGGTCTCGGCTTTTTTGCAGTCTGATGATCTTCTGGCTACCGCATTGACTTTATTGATCATTCAGACATCGACTTTTGTAATTCATTAAAGGGCCACTATCGTGAAAAATTATACATTTTAAAATACATACATATTAAATGTACATTTATTCTAGAGTTAAATGCACTATACCTGTAAATGAATTTGTTATGTTGCTGTGAATTACAGTAGGTAGTAAAAAGCTGACAGATCTAACAGATTTGGGAGTAGTCCATCTCCTCAAAGAACATACCGGCATGTAAATCATAGATGCTCATAATAAATAAATATATATATATATATATATATATATATATATATATATATATATATATATATATATACATTTTTTAATAAATGAAGAATTCTTGTCCATTTTAAAACACTTCTGCAGTTTTCCAAAATGATGAAGATCACAGATTCACAAGACTAAAAATAGCCACCTTAAATAAAAAAACCTGTATTATTTCCCCTAATTACAGTAATGTTAAAATGGGGATCCCCAAAATAATAAATATCTATCGTGTGCAGGGATACCTAGCAAGTAATATAATACTGATATATTAATACGTGTTTTGTCTACATCACAGGGGTCCAAGGATTACAGGTTTGCTTAGGCCCACTAGCATGAAGGGGCACGTGCACAGCTTTATTTCTATGAGCATGAGCACCTTAGTTCTACTGGGCTTGTGTTCACTGTGCTCACGAATGCGCTGTACGGCCATCCTCATCCACGGCCACCCTAGTCCACGGCCACCCTAGTCCACGGCCACCCTCGTCCACGGCCACCCTCGTCCACGGCCACCCTCGTCCACTGCCACCCTCGTCCACTGCCACCCTCGCACACTGAAGAAAACATGGGACCCAGCCAGTGGCGTAACTACTATTCATTGGGCCCTTCAGTGTTCCCCTTGGTGACCCTCACAGCCTGGGGGTCCATCTCACAAGGATCATGAAACAAGTGTGGCCACCATGAGCTTCATACCCATAACAAGTGTAGCCACAAAAACACCTGATCTGGAGTAAAGTCCCCTATATCGGAGGAAAGAAAGGTAAGTAGTTGGGGGCCCCCAGAGCTCTGGCCCCCCCAGCGATCGCAGGTGCTGCTCCCCTCTAGTTACGCTCCTGGAACCAGCGTTAGAACAGTATGATAACCTCTGGGTTATCTAGAGGCTTCAACGCTACCGATCTAAGGATCTATCTTTTTTTAATCTTTTTTTATCTTTTAAAGACATCAGAATGTTTTTAGAAAGCAGGGTCTACTACCACCTTTTTGAATTCTGTGAAATGAGAAAAATCAATAGCTTCGTGTAAGGCTTGGTGGTGTATTCTCCACAGTCAGCATGCAACGCATGAGCTGACGTGGAGGAGGTACACACACTAGCACACGGAAACAGGCTATCCCTAGTATAGTGGAGGGGAGGACTGACTCCAATAGGAGATTATGGCGCACAGAGCCGGTGCAGATCCGACAGCCACAAACAATACTTTCGCTATAACGTCTCAGCGCAAAGTAGCGCTGAGCGCTTAAACCAGAACTGAGGAGATCAGGACAGGTAGACAGAATGAACGCTTGCTTAACTAGCCACTACTTAGTGACAGCAAGCGTCCACAACAAGACAGACTGGAATGAGGCAGCCAATGCGTTTGCAGCGATGGCGTGCCTCACAAAGACAGGACAGGATAGTCAGGAATAGCAGGATCAAGATAGATGAACGTAACACAGACAAAAATACAATAAGTATGTTTTCCTAGCGTATTACAATTACAGCTATCAATGAAACTATTTGTAACGTCTGACTAACATATGTATATATCGGCAATGAACCGTTATATGACATAAGCAGGAACACTGACTTAGACTGGAGCAATACAGGGAACAGGACTCAGAAGGATTCGCTATCTCTTCGCAGAGATGAACGCAATCCACAAATGGTAACAGAACAGGATTCAGAAGGATTCGTTATCTCTTTGCAGAGATGAACGCAATCCACAAACGGTAACAGAACAGGATTCAGAAGGATTCGTTATCTCTTCGCAGATATGAACGCAATCCACAAACAGAACCAGGAGCAGGGAAACTAACTCAGCACGGGTGATCACGGTACGCGCAACCTACCAAAACGTGCTGGAAAGCTGACTAACTGCACACAGGATATAAACAGTTCGTGTACGTATACATCAGCGACACTGATGTATCAACGTAACACGAATACAAGGAAAATAATAAACGTGCTGGTATGCATATATATTGGCAATGAACCAATATATGATGCAAAGACCAGCAAAGTATCTTTAGAACAAGAAACACGATCGGGGGCTGAAGCGACAGCAAGACAGGCTTAAACTGAAGCTATGAAAACCCGAGGAGTCCTGCAGGAAGCAGATCTTTATACTGAGGTCATCCAATGGGAGCAGACATGCACATTCCCACACAGGTGAATGATAATCAGTCACAAGCTGACAGCAGGGAAAGGCAGACAAAGCTATGCAGCTTGCATGGAAAGAGATCAGAACTGCCTGAGCTGCAGCACTACTACTTCCAGCAATACCTGCTGCAGCAGCGATCATGACACTTCGTCTAAACACATCATTATAAGGTCTGGAATTGTAAATGTGCATTTATAGTAGCATATCCAATACTACTTGAGCTACTGAACTACTAATGGATAGGTTTGCTACTCTTGTGACACAAGTCATTTAAAAAAAAAAACAATAACAAGGACACTGAAATAAAGTGAAAGAGCACATAGTAACTGGCTAAATGAACCAATTCAGTTAGCAATGTCCCGTACAAGCCCAAGGGCCACCAAACAGCTGCACCAAATGAACTGTGGGCAATGCTGCCCTCCATTTAACCCTTGGTATGCGGATAGGACTATAGCAAGCACCATATGGTGTGACAAGCCAGTTTGAGACTTTAATGCTCCCAGCCCAATTTCAATAACCAGACTTGGCTACATCTGTCTCTTTGAATTTGGTTCCAAATGGCGAGCGCTCTAATCCTAAATCCTATAATACGAATACAGCATACGTTGGACAATTTCCTTCCACACTCTCCTGGTGTAAATAACCTTTTCTGTGATAGAGGAACGCTCTTCCCCGACTGCACCACAGCATAAATCACAAGATAAATTGCTTAGCTATTTCTCTAGTCTGTCTTTAATGTGCTTGTGAGCAATCGCGGGCCAAGGACGTGTAACGGGTTTACAAGCAGTCTACGCTCC
This sequence comes from Hyperolius riggenbachi, assembly GCF_040937935.1. Lineage (NCBI taxonomy): Eukaryota > Metazoa > Chordata > Amphibia > Anura > Hyperoliidae > Hyperolius > Hyperolius riggenbachi. The sequence continues at coordinate 108,017,802 of NC_090652.1, forward strand.
TGGAATTCATTGCATTGTGCTCTCTTCCTTCCAGTTCTAGCAAACTTTGCGCAGTCTGTCTCTCAGCCCTTTGACGGTGATAGGTAATTCATAACATTCCCAGCACGGAAGCTCAGAAGTTCACTTAACATTTTAGCTGCAGAAATTCAGCCGACGTTACCTAAAACAGAGAGATTCAGTAACAGGAAACCCCTCCGTGGGGAGTGGATGCATAACTAATTTTATTTAAAAAAATTACTCTCTGGCAGTTGGTAATTGTATGTAGCAAAACTCATAAAGAAACAGGTTATCAATTTCATTAGGTAATAGGTTTGTAAAATATAGATTTGTGGTTGTGGAGAGTATTGGTGGTTTGCTGTGGTGAATAGGTTTGCAAAGCAGTGTTTGTGCACCTTGCCCGAGGGCTTCTGAACTCATGATTGCAGGTTTGCCAACTCTTAATGCCATTCCTGATCCTGCTTGCACCTATATGCCCCTTTTCCTGCCCTGCCTGTTGCACCCATTCAGTCATCTTCTATGGGAGCTAATCTGATGTAGCTCCAGTGCAGAGGAAGCATAGAGAGCTGGATGGTCAGGGCTGGAGAGCAGCCCTCTCAGGAGCTGTTGGATAGCGTAGTGGCTAAGTGAGCTGAGTTTGATGTAGAGTTCAGGCCTTTGACCATGGTTTGAATCTTGACACCAGTAGGTAAACCAGTAAGACATCTTCGGGCAAGGCTCCCTAATGCTCCTAGTCACCCATGAAGAGTGCTCTAAGTAGCGATTCGAGTCCGCCAGGAGAACAGTGAGATTTAAATGTTATAGGTCTTGTGTTGATTGACTGAGTTACAGCCAATCAGAGGGCTACTCTCCTACACTCTGCCCACATAGCTCTCCCAACCAGCTTTCTATGCTTCTTCAGTAGTGATGTTCCCCTGCCAGGCGTACGTATTATGGCCGGCTGGGCGCAGGGTGAGATGAATGATGGCTCACCTTGCTGCAATGAAATTCCCAGCAGCGTAAAATACTAATTCCACCTCCGAGTCATATTAGCTTGAAGGGAAAAGTAATTCGGGGTTCGGCAATTGCCAGAACTCCAAATTACTTTTGTACAGGGAGGGCACTATAACATTACTGCTATAGCGGCAGCCAGCTCAGGCACCAAGTGGCTGGCGCAGAACACCGAAACAACATGCTTCACTTGCCAGGTGAATGAAGAATGGGCACAACAGCCTGGGGAAGTGGCAGAGAGTGGACTGCTGCACATTGATGGTCACACTTGTGGTGCATTTCGCTGGGTGAACCTGTGAACTTTTGTTCCCTTTGGGACTTGTGGATTTGTAAACTTTTCAGGGGATGACCGGTCACCTGGCAAATTGCAACATTGGAAGTCCAACCACTAGGTTCACTCAGCAAACTGGAAGGGATCAGACTAATTGGAAAAATCAATACGTGTGTGCCTAGCATGAAGGTGGTAGACCAGGTAACGTTCAGCATCAACATTTACCTGATCAACCAATTAATCATGCAGTGTATAACCAGAATAGTGGTGCGCACAGCATTTGCTTTGAGTCTTTTTCTTTCTGCCTGTAATTTCACTTTACATTGGCAATGTTGGCATATATGTGAAAAAGCAATTGAGCCTTGTCACCAACAGACAGGAGATAATCTGTCTTGGCATTCAGTGTGCCTCTAGCATGCAGATAAGGACCCCCAGACTGTTTAGATAGTACAGGATTGTATACATAGAAATAGCTCTCAGCCTTGTGGGAAGTTGTTTTTAGACAGCTTAAATTTTAATGAATGGCTGAAATTCAGTCTGCAAAGTAATTAAATGTGCGCTACGTACAATGGCTAATTTTATGAAACCTTAGTCTGTGAAATTATTGTAATAGATCATTTAATTGGAAGAGGACAGAAAGAAGGCAGAATCGCAGTCATTCTCTCTATAATTCACTTTTTCAACTTTTTTGTTAACTCTGTGATAATTAAAGGAACAGATGCTTCACTCTTGTAATACATTAAAGAGGAACTTTAGTGAAAATTACATAATTAATACAATTTCTTATTTTTTACAATATTTATTTATAGATTATTTAGTCAGAGCTTTTCTATTGTAAAAACGATTCTCTCCCTGATTTACTATATCTTTACTTCTGCCAGGTGATCTGTGCAGAATGTACGTTTTCTGAGATTTCTATGCTGTGCTGCTTGCTTAGCAGTTGGAAAAAGCTGATATTTCCCACAATACAACAAGGTTCAGACAGCAAACTGTCAGATCCATGTTTATGCCATCACACTGTGGGAGGGGTTTCACCACAATTTCAACCATACAGACCCCCCTTCCCCCCTGATAATTTATTTGAGAAGGTTAAGATTTCTTGTGGGAAAGGGGATATCAGCTACTGATTGGGATGAAGTTCAATTCTTGGCTAAATTTCCCCTTAAAGAGACTCTGTAATAAAAAAAATAAAAAAAAAAGTCGCCTGGGGGGTACTTACCTCGGCTCCAGTGGGGGCGCTGTTGCGGCTCTCAGCATGGAGATAGGCGGAAATAGGCGAGCTCTGTCGGGTCTGCTCTACTACGCAGGCACAGGAGACTTGCGCCTGCGCAGTAGAGCGGACCGGCAGCGATCGCTATTTCCACCTATTTCCGAGCGGAGAGCCGATACTGCGCATGCGCTGGAGCCGGGAAGGTAAATACCTACATCCCCTCTGTTCGGAGGAGCACAGCGAGACCACCGTGGGAAAAAGGAGGACAGGGAAGCCTCGATAGGATCGATAGGATCCGGAGGCTTCCCCCACCCGAGGGGAGTGCCCCCCAGGGGAACTTTTTTTAGCTACAGGTTTTCTTTAAAGAGAACCCGAGGTGGGGTTCTGACAATGCAATTCACATACAGAGGCTGGATCTGCCTATACTGCCCAGCCTCTGTTGCTATTTCAATCCCCCCTAAGCCCCCCCTGCGCTCTCCTATCCCCGATAAATCACAGCCACGCTGTCGGCACACAGCGTGTCGCAGCGGGCTGTGTTTATCTCTGTACTGTCAATCTGCCGCTCCCCCGCCTCCTGCATAGCTCCGGTCCCCGCCCGCGGTTCCTTTCCCTCCCTGCTGATTGGAGGGAAGAGACGCAGGCGGGACCGGAGTTATGCAGGAGACGGAGGGGGGGGGGGGGGGAGCATGCAGAGTGACAGTGCAGATGTAAACACAGCCAGCACAGTGCGGATGTGATTTATGGGGGATTGCAGAGCGCAGGGGGAACTTAAAGGGGATTGAAATAGCAACAGAGGCTGGGCAGTAAAGGCAGACCCAGCCTCTGTACGTGGATTGCATTGTCAGAACCCCACCTCGGGTTCTCTTTAAGTCACAAGTGTGCACTAACACATCCTCACGTATTCTGAGTCTGCGGTCGTAGCAGTACGTCACCTATTGCTCTGCATTTGACCTAAAGGATGCCTGCCTCTGTAACAGTAAGTGTAAACGAAGTGTCACATTCTCAGAACTTTGGTTTAAAGTTAGGCATACGCTATTACCTAGGTTCTCATCGTGTGATACACCCTGGGGGTACTTCTGATGGGTCCAAGGGGTACTTGGGATTGATATTAACTAAGTATAACAAATTTAGAAACTTAGACAATGATAAATACTACGTAAAATACCAAATTATGTTTTTATCTTATTACAAAAAAAAAACAAAAACTATGGCCATTATAAGGACAACCCAAACCCTCATAAGTGTGGCCAGTACAACAGCCCTTCCTTCCCCTAACAAGTGGCCAGTGAAGAACCTTCCCTCCTACCCTGTGAGATGGATCCAGAGGCATGTATGCAGAATAACGTGAAGACCCCATACATCGGTGACACTGATAAAAACAATATTCTTCTGCACTACTTTGCTAAGGGGGAAGAGGAGTGGCCCCTCTACTGGGTTGCAAGGGATATCGTTACCTCCATGTAAATACAGGTGCACTCTTATATTTTGCTTGTTAGCAGCTGGTCATGCTGCAAAACAATGTCTGACTGGTATTTTTTCAGTAAGGCTGGATTAACATTTAGGTGTGTTGCATTGAGTTGCATCCCATTCAGAAAGCATTCAGCAATGAAACGCAACTCAACAAATGTAAGTGTGAATGCAGCATAAAAGGCACCAGCAACTTGCTCCTGAATGTCTCCCCCTCTCTCCACAGAACAAAATGCTGCTTGGCATACAGCACAGCAGTGTGTTTGTATTGTGAAAAGTCACTAGAAATTATCAAGAATGGTCATTTTGGACAACCATTATTGATGTGTGTATGTAGCTTCATCTCTCCTGACAGTGTTCAGTGCTCACAAGGATGAGGTAGGCCACAGTCAGGTTCCAGTCAGCAACACAAGCGTGTGTTCAGATAGAAAGGAAGATCGCATAAGCACACAGCTGTCCCACAAATCTTTTCTTGTATGCTTTTAATCTTCTCGGTTCCCAAACTATGCCCCTCATAAAACTTTATTAGCACAAACAAATTATCCTTTTTATTTCTTCAAGGGTTACTGTTTCAAGCATTAGGTCACGATGCTGTCTGCAGGCCATGTCCTAAGCACTAGTGATTTAACAACAAACCTAAATGCAATACAATACAAGGTGCCTGCATTTATACTGCTGTGCTTGCAGTGCAGTCTTCTGAATTTAGCCATACCTGTCATATTCACACCAGACTACTTCAGCTGCCAAGATTTCTGGTCAGCCTTTACCTTTTGGTGTCCACAAAGGGGCCCTTATGTTGGCCAGTGGATAGTGTAATGCTGTCAGGGCAGGAATATGGGAAGTTGGGAAATTCACATTTGGAGGATAAGCAATTTGGGTATGATTTGCAGACATAGGCCTCGATTCATCAAGACTTATCGAATTGGTTAACGACAGTTTGGTAAAATACCCTATACGTTAAGTTGATTTCAGGATTCATCAAATTTATCTACAGCTGTTAGCGAGCATTCGGTAATCATTCGGTAATAATTTGTTAGTGATGCGTTAAAACGGAAGAAAGTGCAATTCATGAAAATGAAAAGGGGGTGTGGTTTATCGTTAAATTTAGGATTAGTTATCTCCTTCACTGCTCTGTCGTTATTCCTGTCAGATCATTGCTGACAGAGAAGATGGAGCCATTTGAAGTGGTTATGTATCAGCTGAGAGTGATTCAAAGGTGCAGAAGGGCAAGAATAAGGTCTAGAACCATATCAATTTGCAAGAGAATAGATTTATTCAGAATGTTGCTACGTAGTGTTCAAAGGACTGCCTTTTACCCACAATTCCATGGGAATTTTATGGCCTTGTGTTAAATTAACGCTGTAAAATGGAAATATCGACACGTTACCGAACGGTTATCGAATTCACACCGAATGAGGAAAAACCTTGATGAATACAACTAGAAATCACTAAACTTTGAATTCGGTAATTTAACAAACTGGAAAAAGTTATCTCTTGATTCATCAAGACTTATCAAATTGGTTAACGAAAGGTTCGGTAAAATACCGAATTCGTTAAGTTGATTTCGGGATTCATCAAATTTATCTACAGCTGTTAGAGAGCATTCGTTAATAATTTTGTAATCATTCGTTAGTGATGCGTTAAAACTGAAGAAAGTGCAATTCATGAAAATGAAAGTGGGCGTGGTTTAGCGCTACATTTAGGATTAGTTATCTCCTTCACTGCTCTGTCGTTATTCCTGTCAGATCATTGCTGACAGAGAAGATGAAGCCATTTGAAGTGGTTATGTATAAGCTGAGAGTGATTCTAAGGTGCAGAAGGGCAAGAATAAGGTCTAGAACCATATCAATTTGCAAGAGAATGGATTTATTTGCTATACAGGACATCTGCATTTCTCTTGAATCATCTTGTAAGAGAACACAGGCAGTGTGAGGGTTAACTAATTTGCTAGCTGCACTATATTTTTTCAGAAAAGGCTCCTATCAAGCCGCAGCTGGCGAAATTGTGGGATTGTCCCAAGCCACTTCCAGAATCCTGGACCAGGTGTTAAACCCTATTCAGAATGTTGCTACGTAGTGTTCAAAGGACTGCCTTTTACCCACAATTCCATGGGAATCTTATGGCCTTGTGTTAAATTACCACTGTAAAATGGAAATATCGACACGTTACCGAATGGTTACCGAATTGTTATTGATATTTTATCGAATTCACACCGAATGCGGAAAATCCTTGATGAATACAGCTAGAAATCGATAAACTTTGAATTCGGTAATTTAATTAACTGGAAAAAGTTATCTCAAAGACAATGATGAATCGAGGTCAAAATTTCATCTTCTATTTAAAATAACTTTTCAGCATTTTGCAGTTGTAAAATACCAAAAAGTATTTGAAAAAAAATACTTTTAGAATTATTTTGAGTGTTTTCTTACTTGCTGGTGGTTTAACCACCTTGGCGGTAATGGCGAGCTCAGCTCATCCATTACCACTGCGGTGTATTGCTCAGCCCCTGGAGGGTCTTTTGGCCCAAATTTTCGGAGGGGGTGTAGCTAGCACTTGGCTAGCTACATCAACCCTCCGATCGCTGCCGGCCCGCTTTGATCCCCCCGATTGCCACACTTTTTGCCTACCCCCCGGGAGCCCGCGCCAGTGCAGCCTCTCCATAGCCTTCAGGGGTCGCTATGGCGGCGATCAGAACTGTGCATGACATCATGACGTTGATGACGACAGACGTCATGTCCGATCATCGCCATAGCCACGCCTGAAGTTATGGCCGAAGTCTTGGCCATCACGAGATCTTGGCAAGGTAAATATCACCAGTAGCGAGCAAAAGGGGGGGGGGGGAGGGCACAGTGCCGGGTGACTTGGGGGGAGAGTGTAGCTAGCCTAGTGCTAGCTACACTAAAAAATAGCCTTATGTTAAAAAAAGCCACCCGTGGCCGCATGGCTGCACGAAATAGAACGCCAGGGTGGTTAAAGGGCATTTTATTTACAAGTTTGAAAATATCACTTAGGAGAAGACTGAAAAAGGTACTGCAGAGAAAGTAGCGTATTAAAAAAGTGCTTAATTTTTACAATATTTATTTATAAAGGATTTAGTCAATGTTTGCCCATTGTAAAAGCTTTCCTCTCCCAGATTTACATTCTGACAGTTCCACATGGCGACATTTTTACTGCTGGCAGGTGATGTCAGTGGAAAGTTGGAAACATCTTATTTCCCACAATGCAACAACGCTCCTACTAGGAGCCTCCTACAGTGTGATGTCAGCACACTGTGGGAGGGGTTTCACCACAATATCAGCCATACAGAGCATCCTGATGATCTATTTGAGAAAAGGAAAAACATTTCTCCTGGGAAAGGGGATATAAGGTATTGATTGGGATGAAGTTCAATCCTTGGTTACGGTTTCTCTTTAAGAGAAAAAGTGAATTGAATAAGGCTCATTGTGTAAATGCATACATCTTCTATTTCTTGGAGTTGGCTCTTATATACTAGGTAGCTAAGTGCCTTATGTATATGTTACGGCCAGAACCCGAAGTGTGGCCACTTCGTGTTCTGGCCGGCCAAAGTGGCCGCAGCGCAGCGGCCAATGTTAGAAATGTTATGTTTACGCCGTCTCGCTGCAGCCAAATTTATTACAATTTGCTTAATTTAATTAAATATAGCCGGCGGCAATGTAATAGATGAAGCCGCCGGCTTTCGCACTGCCTCCTCCTCCTCTCCCCGATCCCCCGCCTCCCATACAATAAGTAGCAGCCGGCGGGGACACGCGTGTCCCGAAAGTCGTTCGTTGCGGCAGGGGAATCCTGCCGTTCCTGCAGAGCGGGTGCTGGCAGAAGCAATGTCTGCAGCCTCCCCGCTCTGCTGCCCCTGCCGCGACGAACGACTCTCCGGCTGCATGTCCCCGGCTGCTACTTATTGTATGGGAGGCGGGGAGATGAGAGAGAGAGGGGGGGGGGAGAGGAGAGAGGCAGTGCGAAAGCCAGCGGCTTCATCTATTACATTGCCGCCGGCTATATTTAATTAAATTAAGCAAGTTGTAATAAATTTGGCCGCAGCGAGACGGCGTAAACATAACATTTCTAACATTGGCCGCTGCGCTGTGGCCATTTTGCACATTGGCCGGCCAGAACCCGAAGTGGCCGGCCAGAACGCGAAGTGGCCACACTTCGGGTTCTGGCCGTAACATATACAAAAGATTATCCAAAAAATGTGCTTATTGCCCAATATACACTCTGTATAAAAGACTGCCACATGTTCCTTATCGTTTTTCATTGGAATAGTTCTCATTTAGGTATGGCGTGTTATTTTAAAATTGTGTTATGATCAATTAAATGTTTCAAGTCTAAATACCTCCTAACTCCTCTGAAGTACCCAAATGGCATATGTGTACAGGGCACAGAAAGTAGGCTGATATGCACTGGCAGATTCAGCTAACATGGATCTGCACACACTAGCCACCTCCTATTGCCTCTATACATTTAGGTAGTTGGAACAACACCTTATTTGCTTGTGTGACAATGCCCTGGTTGTTCTAAGTAGTAAGGGGGTTGGGGGGGTTATCAGTTTCAGTTCATGAACTTGTAACTATGTAACTTGCAGTACTGTGCCTTCTAATTTACTGAAATAAGGTTAGTTGCTAGTAGTGAGGATCATGTCTAGACCTCATGGAGAACCATGTGACTTGTTTGATCAGCTGATAGATTTGCAACGCTCTGATTTACTGTGATTACATCTTGCTTTAGCATATGAGCATGACAAATCAGAGACTTACTCATCTTTCACCTGACCAAACTGATCACATGCTTCTCTGTGAGTTCTCCTACAGTAGACATGACCATCACTAGTTGTGTGTTATTAGTAGTGTTGGGCGAACATCTAGATGTTCGGGTTCGGGCCGAACAGGCCGAACATGGCCGCGATGTTCGGGTGTTCGACCCGAACTCCGAACATAATGGAAGTCAATGGGGACCCGAACTTTTGTGCTTTGTAAAGCCTCCTTATATGCTACATACCCCAAATTTACAGGGTATGTGCACCTTGGGAGTGGGTACAAGAGGAAAAAAAAATTTAGCAAAAAGAGCTTATAGTTTTTGAGAAAATCGATTTTAAAGTTTCAAAGGGAAAACTGTCTTTTAAATGCGGGAAATGTCTGTTTTCTTTGCACAGGTAACATGCTTTTTGTCGGCATGCAGTCATAAATGTAATACATATAAGAGGTTCCAGGAAAAGGGACCGGTAATGCTAACCCAGCAGCAGCACACGTGATGGAACAGGAGGAGGGTGGCGCAGGAGGAGAAGGCCACGCTTTGAGACACAACAACCCAGGCCTTGCATGAGGACAAGAAGCGTGCGGATAGCATGCTTTGTACCACCATGCAGTCATAAATGTAATAAAGATAAGTGGTTCAATAAACAGGGACCACGCGGCAACGCTAACCCAGCAGCAGCACACGTGATGGAACAGGAGGAGGCGCAGGAGGAGAAGGCCACGCTTTGTGAGACACAACAACCCAGGCCTTGCATGAGGACAAAAAGCGTGCGGATAGCATGCTTTGTACCGCCATGTAGTCATAAATGTAATAAAGATAAGAGGTTCAATAAACAGGGACCACGCGGCAACGCTAACCCAGCAGCAGCAGCAGCAGCAGCACACGTGATGGAACAGGAGGAGGCGCAGGAGGAGAAGGCCACGCTTTGTGAGACACAACAACCCAGGCCTTGCATGAGGACAAAAAGCGTGCGGATAGCATGCTTTGTACCGCCATGTAGTCATAAATGTAATAAAGATAAGAGGTTCAATAAACAGGGACCACGCGGCAACGCTAACCCAGCAGCAGCAGCAGCAGCAGCACACGTGATGGAACAGGAGGAGGCGCAGGAGGAGAAGGCCACGCTTTGTGAGACACAACAACCCAGGCCTTGCATGAGGACAAAAAGCGTGCGGATAGCATGCTTTGTACCGCCATGTAGTCATAAATGTAATAAAGATAAGAGGTTCAATAAACAGGGACCACGCGGCAACGGTAACCCAGCAGCAGCAGCAGCAGCACACGTGATGGAACAGGAGGAGGCGCAGGAGGAGAAGGCCACGCTTTGTGAGACACAACAACCCAGGCCTTGCCTGAGGACAAAAAGCGTGCGGATAGCATGCTTTGTACCGCCATGTAGTCATAAATGTAATAAAGATAAGAGGTTCAATAAACAGGGACCACGCGGCAACGGTAACCCAGCAGCAGCAGCAGCACACGTGATGGAACAGGAGGAGGCGCAGGAGGAGAAGGCCACGCTTTGTGAGACACAACAACCCAGGCCTTGCATGAGGACAAAAAGCGTGCGGATATAGCAGCAATGCTTTTTGCCGCCATGCAGTCATAAATGTAATACAGATGAGAGGTTCAATAAACAGGGACCGGAAACGCTAAACCATCCCAGATGTTCATCGGTCATGTTACTTGGTTGGGGTCCAGGAGTGTTGCGTAGTCGTTTCCAATCCAGGATTGATTCATTTTAATTTGAGTCAGACGGTCTGCATTTTCTGTGGAGAGGCGGATACGCCGATCTGTGATGATGCCTCCGGCAGCACTGAAACAGCGTTCCGACATAACGCTGGCTGCCGGGCAAGCCAGCACCTCTATTGCGTACATTGCCAGTTCGTGCCAGGTGTCTAGCTTCATGCCCGGTTTCAGGTCCAGCGGTGCCAGCCACAAATCCGTCTGTTCCTTTATTCCCCTCCAAATTTCCTCCCCTGTGTGCTGCTTATCCCCAAGGCAGATCAGCTTCAGCAACGCTTGCTGACGCATGCCAACAGCTGTGCTGCACTGCTTCCACGATCCTACTGCTGCTGGTGCTGGGTTAGCATTTCCGGATGAGGTACAGCTTTGAGATGCGTTGGAGGAGAAGGAGTCAGAGAGGTAGGTGCTGCTGTTGTTATCCAGCTGTTTGCGGCGTGGGCAACACCCGCGCCGTAGCAGGTGAGGAATCGCTGCCAGGCTCCACAAGGTTCACCCAGTGCGCGGTAAGGGAGATGTATCGACCCTGGCCGAACGCACTCGTCCAGGTGTCAGTGGTGAGGTGAACCTTGCAGGCAACGGCATTCTTCAAGCTTCGGGTTATTTAGCTGACCACGTGCTCATGCAACTCAGGCACTGCAGAGCGCGCAAAGTGGTAGCGGCTGGGAACCACGTAACGTGGGATGGCCACTGACATCATGCCCTTGAAGCTGTTTGTCTCCACCACTCGATATGGCAGCATTTCGCAGGCCAGAAGCTTGGCTATGCTGGCTGGCTGTTACTGCCACGGCCCGGGGGTCATTTGCTGGCAATTTCCTCTTGTGCTCAAACATCTCAGAAACAGACAACTCAACCGTAGCGCTGCACACCGAAGGGCTGTTGGTTGTTGTGTTTGATGAACACTGGGAGACCTCAAGAGCACTAGTCCGGAAAGTGACAGTGTCAGCATCGTCTGATGTTTGTGAATGTTGTGAACCACGCAATGGCTGGGCTACTGCTGCTGCTGAGGCGGGTCTGGTGGTGAGTCTGGTGAACCCAAGGGAGGCAGTGTTGCTGGTGGTACCCTGTCCTGCCGCGTTTGCCCACAGAGTGGGATGTTTGGATAGAATGTGGCGGCTCATGCTGGTGGTGGAGAGGTTGTTAATACTTTTCCCCCTGCTCAGGCGGGTCTTGCACACCTTGCAAATCGCCATGGTAACATCCTCAGTGCAGTCTTCAAA